>NC_080092.1:23986536-24289566 GCF_950005125.1 Chionomys nivalis
TTTCTAAACAAGGGACTTGGTTAGGGTTAGGAAAACTTATTTCACTTTGCCTTGGTCTTATTTTTGAGATCTTATTGTGGGAACATACAGCAAGAGATATATTTGTTTGTATAAATGGCAGTGAGTTGCATTATAATCACTAAAAACAACTGTTAGGAATCTTTTCATGATGCCTTTGGTGAAAAGGAAAGAAACCATTTCCTAAATAATTGAAGGCACATCAATGATTCATGCAGTTGGGACACTTGGGATGTTCAGCTGGTCCTCTAGGACACGATCTCTCCTGATTGTCAGATGCTTGTCTTTGTTTCTAGCTGTGCTTAGTTTTCTCAAGTAGTAGACATTCAATAAAGTCATCTATTCATTTATGACTCAGAAGCTAGTGCACCCAAAATGATAATTTTGTTTGTTACATAATGGCATTTCTTCTTTTCTTAGCTTAAGTATTTTATACTTTCACTTAACTATGGTGAGGAATAAACTAATAGGTGATGATTAAAGCCTAGGTCCAATTTCTGAAAAGAATTAGCTATTTGATGTAAGCAATGTAATTCTTCTCTACCAGAAAGATTAGTTCTTCTGTTAGGTAAACTGTCTGTCTGCAAACTGGCAAAGAGAAACAGAGCTGATAGGATACATCAAGAGCAAAATGAATAATTCTCAACAGCTACTGGAAATAAAGGAGCTTCACGCTTTGACTCAGCCATAATTCTGAGATGAAAATTTGAAAATTTAAACATTTTGCATGTCGAGTAAGAAAGCATGCCTTTGCATTTAGAGATATCATTCTTGAGCTGCTGAGCATTGATTGAGCTTACTAAGAGTAAATAATGTTCTGCATAAACTCCCACTTTATGGAAAAATCAACTTGTAGATTTAGAGGCTTGTGTGCTTTCACTGTTCTGTGTTTTGTTAGCTCATCAAAAATGAAAATAGATTTCAGTTCTCACAGGCTTAGCAGCCAGTCTTGCTCAACTTTCCCTATGTTATTGATTTGCTTTGGATGTTGATCAACTCTAACCCTGAGTCAAGAACTGATGCTTCAGCGTTCCAGGGACTTTGGCAGGGAGTGGAAGCCAAGCACAGTTAATCACCTCATGGATTCCACCCAGAAGTGCACTGTTTAGTGCTTTATCAGTTTTGTCAAGCTTTTAAGATATCTTTCGGATACCAAGTATACCATAATCCTGGGACTCCAATGAAATTTGGGGAGGAAGTTAATAGGGCTATAACTTCAATCTATTGCTTTCATTGACTGTCATCAGAAGGAGATTAAACATGTTGAGTTTTGTTGCTATTAGTCATATTTAAACTAACAAGATCAGTATATCCCAGTGGAAGGAAGTTTCCAACTGCCTCTATTCATTGGTAGTCTTGTTAGGAAGCGTTTGAGGACTTGATCAGTTTGATTTATTCCATATCTGAATGCTCATTGTTTTGTATGCTTCTTTTCCAAATAACTGAAGGGGAATACTTTTTTTTTTTTTTTTTTTTGGTTTTTCGAGACAGGGTTTCTCTGTAGCTTTGGTGCCTGTCCTGGAACTAGCTCTTGTAGACCAGGCTGGCCTCGAACTCACAGAGATCCGCCTGCCTCTACCTCCCGAGTGCTGGGATTAAAGGTGTGCGCCACCACCGCCCGGCAAGGGGAATACTTCTATAAAGTCACATCATTCATAAATTAGATCCAATAAAATTCAATAATTGTTACGTGGAATAGAATAGGAACGTAGTATTAACACTAGTGAAATGACGGCTATAGTTTTAGGATTTTCAAGCCTGCTACGAGGTAACATTCCATGCAATCACACATGTGACATGTTTTCATCTATACACAATTACCCCACCTTGTCTACTTTGGCCATGGGGAAAAAATATCCACACTCTCTATTGAACTTATCTGAGATCAATACTTCCCACCCGGGCCCGCTTCCCCGTGATTTTTTTCCCACAATATCAGTCTTGTGATTTACTCCATGATAAAGTTTCTGCAATAATTTTTGGTCTGTATTATTGTATACCATAATAGACTTCATTTTTAACAACTTTTTGGTTGTATTCCATGTTCTAATTTGTATTTATATCTAAAAGTAGCTGCCTAGATCATCTGGAGTCAAATTCTTTTGAATCATGACAGGGCCCCAGTTTTCAGTTTATTTGTTTTATCATAGATCATTTGACATAGATATTTGTGCCCATCACAAGTTGGAGGCAGAGGAGAGAACAAAACTGGCTCTGATATAGACTTTTGAAACGTTAAAGCCCATCTCCCGACATACTTCTCCCAACACGGCCACAACTTCCAATTCTTCCCAATTACTTAGGGATCAAACACTCAAATATATGATCTTATGGGAGAGGCATTCTCATTTAAACCACCATAGTAACTTTCCATCCTGAGAAAGGTTTCTGAAGGCAGCTATGGGTAAACAATTACTGCTCCCCCACCAGCTGACCGACCACCTCTCATCACATCTTTACTTTTACCTCTATATTGGAAAGCCATTTTATAGAGATTTTCCATCCATAGTCTTTTTTTGGAACATCTTATTGCAAACAAGATTTCTAAAACAAATACAGGTTTAAGTGTGCCAAGAGCAGAGGTAAGCTGGCAAGAGTTAGGCTGTCATTTATAGTGATTAGTTAAAACCACACGTGAAAATAAGCACTGGTCACAGTTTTAATCATGACCCGTGTACTCCTTAGTTCCTCATTTTCATAAGGTAAATGTCTGAGGCAAAACTGATAGGGAACAGATGAAACGTGCATGTTTTTAATTCTTGCAGATCTCCAGTGTTTTCCTAGATGGATCTCACACAGATTCTCACTTGTACATGTTCTATATGATGCGATCTGGGACTAAGATTTGATATTTTATAGACATGAGTTAAGACTTTGGAGATGTTGGGGTAATGAGCTATATTTTACACAAGGGGAAGAAATGGATTTTATCAGCCTAGTCTGTAGTTGAATAATTGTGTTTCTTCAAAAGATATGTTCAAATCCTAACCGTTGTGCCCACAAAAGTGATCATATCTCAAGATACAGCTATTCAGAGAAGTATTTGATTTGCATGAATTTATACTTAATCAGGAGAATTAAAGTCAGTGAGCAGTTTTTATAAGAGAAAGGAGAGGGGGATTTCTAATAATAGTAAAATATGAGGAGAAAGAGATAGACTGATGAACAATGGTTCATCAAAAAGAAACCGGAACTTGATGATTTAGAAAGGTCTTTATTGCACAGAGAGGCAACATGCAGTGGACACAGAGACACAATAAAAAGTTAACTTGTATGAAGACTAAGAAAGCTATTGGGGGTGGTGGCACACGCTTTTAATCCAAGCACTCGGGAGGCAGAGGCAGGTGGATCTCTGTGAGTTCGAGGCCAGCCTGGTCTACAAGAGCTTGTTCCGGGATGGGCACCAAAGCTACAGAGAAATCCTGTCTCGAAAAACCAAAAAAAAAAAAAAAAAAAAAAAAGAAAGCTATTGGTCTTTTGGAGTGGTGTGGCTAGAAGGCAGAAACCACCAGGGATTATCACAGGAAGGTAAGGAAAAGCAAGAAGTATGCCTTCAGGGTAAAAATAGCTTCTCCAGTACTTGAATTTAGATTTCTACCTTCATGATCTAGGAAAAGAATAATTTCTATTCTTTGAAGCAATGCTGTTTATAGTCCTGTGTCATAAGGTCTAAGATAATTATTCACCATCTAAATTTGTGGCCTTTACTTTGCTCAGGTAAGCAGGTCTTGTCTTTGTCTCTTTGTAGAAGCTGGTCTCTTCAGATTTCAGGCTAGTGGTTTAGCTTGAAAATTCAGTTCTCTGGGTATGTATATCAAGTCTTCATTTTTCGATTTGTCCAGTTCTTTATTTCATGAATGGGAATAATGACTTCTATATTTTTAGCATGTCAGAACTAATTTAAAAGACTTCACTATTCTTTTGTTTTGTTTCTTATTTTTAAAAAACTATTCAAAATATTATTTTTATGTGTATATGTTGTCAGTGTGTAGGTGTGTACAACTGAGTGCAGATATCTGCACAGGCCAAAATAGGTAATGGATCCTCTGAAGTTGTAGTTAGAGATGACTGTAAGTCATGCAATATTGGTTCTAGGAATTGAATTTATTCTGGGAAACAGAGCAAGCACCTTTAACCACTGAGCCATCTCTCTGATCCTTGTTTTCTAGATTTGAGAAAGAGTCTTATGTAGCTCAGGCTGGCCTTGAATTCAGTATGTTGAATATGTTCTTGAATGGCTGATCTTTTGGCCAAGCGTTGAGAACATACATGTTTGTCTAGGCCCATTTTCTTGTTTTTTTTTTTATATATATTTTCCCAATTTGAATTTCTTCCTACTATTTCCTTCCTTCCTATCTATCTATCTATCTATCTATCTATCTATCTATCTATCTATCTATCCATCCATCTCTGTCTGTCTGTCTGTCTGTCTATAATCCGTCTACCTCCCTATTTACTTATTGAAGCAGCAAGCCCTAGACATGTTGCCCAGGTTGTTACTGAATTCCTTGGTGATCTTCCTGTTTTACCTTTCTAAGTAGCTTGCAGCACAGATATTCCTCCCATATTTTTGCCAAATCATCTATTGAAGATGTGAGCTTTTTTTTTTTCTTTCTGTAAGTCTTCTGCCTTAGGATACTCTCTTATTTCCTTCAAATGTTGACCATGTACTTGCTTTTTAAATCCTCATTCGGAGCATCAAATATTCTGTGAAATCTCAGAATTCCCTTGTCTGCCAGACTGAAAAAAAATCTTTCTTCACCCCCTTTGCCTATGAAATATTTTGATAACACTGATTATTGTGTTCACCAAGTCATATCACAGCTGTTTCTTTCCTAAAAAATAAATGACTTCACATGTTTTAAACATCTGATGTTCTTTCTCAATTAGAGTTAACTATTATTTAAAATTGATTGTTTATTCCTCATTTTAGAATGCTGTTTCCCTAAGTGATATGAATGTGTTATTATTGTTCAACAATGTATTTTCAATCTGCAAACAAATATTTTGAGTTTTAACTGTAAGCTGGCATTATTTTAAAGTCTGTGAATATGTGGATGTGAAAATGTTCTCACTCTTTTAATGTGGGATTCCCCTCTGTTTGCTGTGAATACCATTGGTTAATAAAGAAACTGTTTTAGGCCTGTGATAAAGTAGAGTAGAGCTGGGTGGAGAAAACTAAACTGAATGCTGGAAAAAAGGAGGCGGAGCCAGAGAGAAGGCATGTAGTTCCGCCAGAGATGACACCGGACAGATCTTTACCTGGCAAGCCACAGCCACATGGCAATACGCAGATTAGTAAAAATGGGTTAAATTAAGATGTAAAAGTTAGCCAATAAGAAGCTATATCTAATGGGCCAAACAGTGATTTAAATAATATAGTTTCTGTGTGATTATTTTGGGAGTCTGGGTGTCCGGGAAACAAACAAGCAGACTCCTACAACACTCCCCCTTTCCCCTCCCCATCTTCTACCACCCTCTTGTATCCCCCACCTAATTTTTCTAGGAAGTCTTGTCTATTTCTCCTTTCCAGGGAAATCCATATATGTTTCTCTTATGAGTGAATAGGCTTCTCAAGAAGGGGGAAGGACAGTGAGGGAAGAAAAAGAAAGAGATATCATGATTGAGGGAGCCATTAAAGGGCTAGTAAGAAACATAGCACTAGGGAAATTCCCAGGATTCTACAAAGATGTCCCAAGCTAAGACTATAAGCAACAGTGGAGAGAGTTCCTGAACTAGCCTTCCCCTGTAATCAAATTGATGATTACCTTAACTATCATCATAGAACTTCATCTAGCAACTGATGGAAGCAGATACAGAAATCTACAGTGAAGCACTGGGCTGAGCTACCGGAGACCAGTCCAAGACGGGGAGGAGCAATAATATGAGCAAACAGGTCAAGGCCATGAAGGTGATATCCACAGAAACAGGTGACCTGAGCTAAAGAGAACTCACTGATTGTGGACTGATTGTGGAGAAACCTGCATAGGACCAAACTAGGTCCACTGAATGTGGGACAGTTATGAGGCTTGGGAAGTCTGTGGGGCTACTGACAGTGGGACCAGGATTTACTTCTAATGCTTGAAAACTGGTGTCTAGGAGGACATTCTCTTTGGAGGGATACCTTGTTCAACCTAGATATGGGGACGGGAGGGCCTTGGACTTGTCTAGAAGGGAAGTGTCAGACTTTGTTGGCTCCTCATAAGAAGCCTTACTTTTTCTGAGGAGTGGATTGGGGAGTGGGGGAGGGATAAGGGTGGGACAGAAGGAGGGGAGGGAATGGGAACAGAAATAGCTATATAAAATGAGAAGATTGTATTAAAAATTCTTAATATAAAAGAAAAAAGAGAAGAGAAAAAGAATGTGAACACATAAAAGATGTGTTCACAGGCTTCTTGTAGTGTTAACTATAAAATCAAATATTATAAATATATAAATTATAGTAAATGGCCATATGGATAGACGGTAATAAGCTCTGTGAATGGGATGAACGGGATGCTGAAGATCGAGACTAAATGGATATATGAGATGCTGATCAGCATAGACATCACTTGGAGGTGATTTTTTTTTTTTAGTTTTTCGAGACAGGGTTTCTCTGTGGCTTTGGAGCCTGTCCTGGAACTAGTTCTGTAGACCAGGCTGGTCTCGAACTCACAGAGATCCGCCTGCCTCTGCCTCCCAAGTGCTGAGATTAAAGGCGTGTGCCACCATCGCCCGGCTTGGAGGTGATGTTTAATTTGAGATCTTAGAAAAGAATGAAGGAGGGCAATTGATTGAATAGATATGCTTGTTTGGATATTTGAAACCATGTAAATTGTATAGGATTTAGATCTGTCTCCAATTTGTAATATTCTGGTTATTTCTGTATTTATTTACCTGACCTAGGACAGTTAGGAGCTCATTTTTAGTCTGGATATTTATAATGTGGATGGAATAAAAAACATAAACCTGTGGACAGTCTTCAAGAATTGTCATTAATAATCCAGTCCAGCATAGGAATGTGTCATTCTCAAATTTATAAAACACAATGTATATTAATTTGGGGAAAGTTGGTGCCATTTTATGCTCAGGGAATTCTAACATGAGGGATCCATTTCAACTTGGAGTCTCTGGAACTGATAGCCTTCTGTTCTTTGGCTTGGGAAAATGTGCTTCACATTAAGTGATGACAGAAGCATCTGTTTCTGTCACTGCGAATGCTCATCAATGTCACTTCACATATGCAAATAATGTAAGATCCTTTGAAAAAAATAATCCTGTGGGAAAAAATGACTTTGCATTGAGGGTCATGAACTGCATTGTTCTCCAAGACCTTGCTATAACTGATGACTAAGCTTTGTGTGCAGTTAATAATCAGTGCTTTGGGTTATTTCATCATTTAAGGGAAAACTAGAGCTAGTTTGGAGATACACAGAAAAATTATATATATATATAATGTGTGCATATATATTTATATAAATCATTATTATTAAAGTGGCTAATTTAAGAGATAGAGCCCTAGGCCAGGATTTCAATATCTGGGTCCAAACTTTACTTTACCATGAATAGCTGTGTGAATCTGAGCAAGATTTTCTTTATTCCTAAACTACGACTAAATTCTGAGTCCTGGAAAGGCCTCACTATCTAGAGTAGTGCAGCCCAATGTGTGTGCAGTCAGCTGTGGATGGCAAGAAAGGATTGTAAGTGGTATAGTGTACAGTGACATGACTTTCAGTAATGTTGAGTCTCATAAGTTATAATGTTCCTTGATTGTTCTGGTCCTTAGGAAGGGAAAGTCAAAGCTTAATGCTTACATATCCGTGATCATGACTATGATCAACACTTTACCATTCTCTTAATAGAGGAAGCCAAGTTTAAAATCTATGAGCAGAATAATAGCTAATTATATTTCAGCAGTATTATTCTGTTTGCAATATGTTCATTGTTTTGGACAATGTAGGAAAACCTTTCTCCATTAATTTCTATTTGTGACAAATGCTGATATTCATGACTTTCAATTTTATTGCATTTGACATATAGTCACAAGCAAAGTTTAATCAGGATTATCATTTTGGCTGGATCTGATTCTACTAAACTAAGCTTCTGGGAATACTTGTAAGAGATTTTCTCAATTAGGTTCAACAAAGTAACCCTTCCAGCGGCAGATAGATAATCCAAAGACAGAAATTCAAAGAAAACAGCCTTGATTTTTGCCTTCTCCCCTTATTAAACTTGGCAGTAGTTTATCAGCTGAACCATCTGACAGGGAGTTCAACTTGGTTTGCATGCCCAACTTGCAATAAGAGATAGCTGAAGCATTTGGAGTCACAGGTGTGGAACATGGCAAATAGGAGGAGCAAAGGAGAAATTTTGAGGCTATCGCATAATTCTGATTCTCCAAGGATGAAGTGAAGGAGTAAACAAATCAGAGCTCAGGATAATTCCTGGGAGCATCCAGACAAGTTTCCTGCAGTGTTCACATCTCTGACTCGGAGCTGTGTTTAGTGTTGCTCACTCTGCACCATATTCAGAAAGGTCTGATACTTTCATAAAGTGGGGGGATGAGGTCTTTGAATAATGTGATGCTCCAGGACAGCCAAACTGTTATACAGGGAAATCCTGTCTTGAAAACCACCCCCTCACACACACACACAAAATACAAAATGCAAGGCTGCTTCAGATGCAGTGGGAGATTTAAAGAGCATGCAATGTGAACAGCTAAGACGGCATCTCCAATTATTTTACAAAAACAGCAAAGAGAAAAGTTAAAATCATGCATTGGAAAGAGTGACTTTAACGTATCTAAACAAGACTGGCTCCTGCACACTCCTGCGCATGGTAGTTTTAAACTTTTAATTCCAAAGTTGATTTTGCAAATGGGAAACAACTGTTAGAGAACATTTTTTTTCCCGGATTCAAATAGAAAGAAAGCAAGTTGTGTAACTGTTGCTTTTCAAAAGTAGATGTTAGCATATGTCAGGGCAATTTGCAGCTATTATCACCTTTTAGAGATCCTGAGAAAATTGAATTGCTGACTAATGGAGTTGGGGGTGAAGGGCACCTTTCACTAACCCGGTGACTGCATAATGATCCTATTTTAAAAATCCATCACGCTGAATTTCACTTAGAAATGTATTATCTTCTCACAAGGCGTGCTTCATTTTATGATACACCATATTTGCTTATATAAATATATTTCATATACACGTATCTGCATGTAAAATTTGCAGATAAAAAGAAGCCCCCTTCTCCTCAGTCTATACTGCTCCCTTTACTCTGTCTATTTGGGTGAAAGTAAAAAGAAATCAAATGTACAAAATATCAAACTCACCTTTGAAGACTTAAAAATTACTTACTTTATTATATGTATATGTATATGTATATGTATATGTATATGTATATGTATATGTATATGTATGTGTGGCATGTATGTGCAAGTTCCCTCAGAGGCCAGAAGAGGATGACAGATTCTCTGGAAATGGAGTTACTACAGGTGGTGTGTCAGTCACCCAGTGAGGGTGCTGGAATCAAAACCTCGTCTTGTGTAAGAGTAGCAAGTGCTCTTATACATGGGGCCATCTTTCCAGAACCACTCTGAAAATTTATTTATTTATTTATTTATTTGTTTGTTTGTTTGTTTGTTTATTGATTTGTTTATAATTTTTGTTGTTTTTGTTATTTTTGTTTTTTCAAGACAGGGTTTTGCTGTTTATCTTTGTCTCTCCTGGAACTCACTTTGTAGACTAGGCTGGCATCGACTCATAGAGATCCACCTGCCTCTGCTTCCCAAAGCATGCACCACCACTGCCCAGTGACTCGAAAGGTTTTGAAGGTCGTTCTGCACCTTGGGCTTGTAGATGGAGAAAATGTCTATCATGCTTGTGCATGGAACAATAAAGACAGCAACCTAACAGTGTGAACATGAGTACATATAAAGACCTCAGGAAACCTGGTAATAAAATGTCATATGATTCTGCACGGTAGGAAGAGGAAATTATTGTAGATTAATTTATATTTGAATAAATACCCTTTATCCCCCTTTGGAGTGTGTTTACATGTGTGCCTGTGTGATGTGTTTGGAAGGATGAGGGGACCCTTTGCTAGTGTGATTGTCATAGCATGCCATGTGAACACACAAAATATAGCATGTTTGGAGAGCTGACTAATGAAGGAGTCAAATATATTCAAAGAATTTGAGATCAGCTAGTTTTGAAGTGCCAAAACTATCTGTCACTGCACAGTGTTTTCTTATAGCTTCCTGGCGTTTATCTCTAGAATGAATTATCAAATGAGAAAATGTATTAGTTCATTTGATTGTGTATCACTGCAAGTCTTGAACAGATAAAGCAATGGGTGGCAATTCATGCTTTGAAAGGCTGCTGAAGGCCTTCATACTTTGAGAATATTGAGAACAGCACACAGAGAGAACAAAGCTAGAGACTGGGACTCATTACTTATGAGAATACTTGTACCCAGCTAAAAATTTAAGATCTTTTCCCTGAGATTTTAACAAAAGTCACACCGAATATGCAAACATGATTTTATTTTTCTTCATAGTACCTATTTTAGTTATCTCTAGCACTCCCCAAATAGCTGATGAAAACATACAGTTTTGTATTAAGGTTGCAGAGCCCACGTATGAGCTGGTGGTAGCTATGGAGACAAGAGTACAAGCACATCTCACATGATCAGTTCTATTGACATTTTCCTGATATTTTTCCACAAAAAACAAAGCTCACCAGTTCAGAAAAGAAATTACAAATGGATGTTGTCCAGTGACATGTCAAACAATGATACACCTAGGCTTTGCATTATGGTTTCTGGAGAACCCTGGATTGTAGTTGCTAATTTTTATTTGATCACTTTGACTTTTAATGTACTTGGCTTATTTGTGAGTTGTAAAAAATACACTATCTATTGTTCAGAGACATGAGATAAGTCTCATGCTAAACAGTTAGTAGACAACACTGAAGACATTCTTCATTTCCAATTAGGCTTGCATTCTATTTTTAAAAAATGACTTTTTGTTATTTTTTTGTGAATTGAATGTCATTATGTAGACAGAACTGACCTACAACTCACAATCTTTCTGCATTGAAGCACTCTTTTCCTGAGTACCAGCATTGTTGGAATATACCACCACTCTTAGTTTAAATTCACATTCTAATTATGGAAGATGATTTACTGTCTGGAGGAAGAAGATGGAACAGGTGAGAAGGAGCTCATGGTCTAAGGCAGGGAGATAGCCTCCTAGAATAAGTGTCACAAGTAGCACCTTGCAGGATACATAGCAATTGCTTTATGAGGATCTTTGGGAGTTGGACAGAAACAGTAAACCTGCAAAGGCCCAGAACTCGAGTGAGACCCAGCAAGTTAGGAATATAAGATGGAAAAGGAAAGCGACAATTGGATGTGTCCAGAACACAGAGGGCCTCGGGCTATCATAAGATTAGATTTGATGGATAAGGGTAGCCTGGTGTCAGGTGTTTATAAAGTAGACTGACATGATGAATTCCAGTTCTTTGAAAGAAAAAGAAATCACTCTCCCTGGTGGACTGGGGTAGAGCTGCTAGGAGGACAAAGGTGACCGGAAGAGCATTTGAGGTGACAGATAAGAGTTGTCTGAACAAGACAGGGCAGTTGTTTAGATAAGGATGCTGTCAGGAAAAGCAGGGGGCTATAGACATTGCTATTATTCACCTGGTGGAAAACAGAGTGAGAAGATGGTAATACTGGTAGAGGCTTACTGGTAGCTGGCTTACCTTGACGGAGGTTTCTGTCCTGCCTGGTCCTGCAGCCATTCAGTCCCAAAGAAATGCACAGAGGCCTACATTAATTATAAACTGGGTGGCCTATTAGCCCAGGATTCTTATTAACTAACTTTGACATCTATAATTAACCCATAATTTCTTGTCTGTGTTAGCCAAATGACTTGGTACCTTTTATCAGTGAGGCATTCTTATCTTGTTTCCTCTGCATCTGAGTTACAACTACAGACTGAGTCTTTCTTCTTCCCAGAATTCTCCTGTTCTGGTTGCCCAACCTATACTTCTTGCCTGGCTGCTGGCCAATCAGCATTTAATTAAACCAGTACAAGTGACAAATCTTTACAGGGTACAAGACCATTGTCCCATAGTAGGCTGACATAGCTACACTGAAAGGAGGACGATGAGGTCATTAATATGTATACATAAATTGAACTCATATACCTGGGTGAAATTCCTCAGGTGCAGTGTATAAAATGAAGCAGGGAGGGAAAACTTGTGATGGAATCCCAGGGTTATCAGTTTGAGAAAGCTGGACCCCATTGGAAATAAGAGACACACCTGTGAAGGGGAACCTTTCCAGGTGTATATCTTAGAATACATTGCTGTGGTTGACCAGAATCCTTACTCTAGTCAGTGTTTGTGACCTTTCAGTTCCCTACTTTGTGATTGACCTTAGAGCGTCTCCTCTCCCTTTCTTCTTTTCCTTCTTATTGAAAACACATTTCATACCTTCCTACTCCTATATCAGAGTGAACATCTCTGCTTTATTCTCCAAGCACAGATTAGAACATCTGTCAGTATCTCCTAACACTGTAACTTAGCATCTAGAGTCAAGGTTTGCAGAATTTTATCTAGGCCAGGTGGGCCTCTGAGGCTTCTTCCCAAACAAGTGGGAGGTGTCCAGAGCTTCTGCCTGGGCTGTGTTTTGTTTGTCAATTGTCGGTCTTGGAGATGAATCCTGATTCCAGATATGTGTTTACTTAAGATTCAAAAGTCAACTTCAGTCTATAAAACAGCAAAGGACATAACTTTTAAAAGTAGTTCAAGACATTCTTCTACAACAGAACAATAATTTTCTAGGGAAAAGATGATTGTATTTCTCCATGTACTAGAATCAGTCATTATTAAGGTAAAGGTAACTTTAAAATACAAGACATTTTTAGAAAGAGTAACTCCTAATAGGTTACTTTAAATCGTTCTATACCTTGCCCTTCTGGCTTTGAAGATAACCTTCAGAATGTAAATTGATGCAGCAGGGGTTGGCGCTCAGAACTCAAAGTTCTGATACAGTTTCTCAAAGAACATTGCAGCCTTTTTCTTCTTTGCTGATTGCTGTCAGAACTTAAAATGCAATAGCAGCCTGGTAGCAGTAGGCATTAACCCAGTACTTTCATTGAAGTGTTTAAAATCTTCTACTATCTAAAAAACACTGCAGAGTCTTTTTGCCATGAATAGTTGCCTCTTTTATCTGCATTTGTGGAAGATTTCAGAGACAATTTGCTTTACACACTTCAAAATATAAGGCCATGTAAAGAACGATACCATTTTGTCTCCTAGAAAGGATTGCTGACCAGCAACCAATTTTTCAGTTCACTTCCATTTACAAGAAGTGGTTTAACCTAGAATGTTCAAAGATTGAAATTTATATGAAAATCCAAAGTAAAAGCACCATTCTCATGGATATCAGTGTTTACTGAGATTGGTTAGCAAAGATAAGAAAAAATAATTATTGGATACTTTATAAAAGCAATTACCTATAACATATAATATGTAAGGGTTGTTTGTTTTTCTCATCAGTGGCTACCATTCCTGAGTTTCTATTTTGTGTCAGGTAATATCGTGACTGTATACTTTTTTCAGTTAATCCACACAATGCCCTATGAAGAAGGTGGTGAAACAGCTTGAGGATTTAACTGAGTTATTCTAGGCTAAAGCATTAAATGGATGAAGAGGAATTCCACCTCCTCTACGGGATTTAAATCTCCCTCTTCCTCATGGACTATCTTACATAGTTGCTTCCCTAGAAAGATGGATGCTATAGCGCAGTCTGGAAGAGGGCATTTTGGAGAGATAACCACAGAAAGATGAAGACAATGATTTCTTACAGATTTCTTCTTTTTCCTTCTCCTTGTCTCCAATACTACAGACTTCTTAGTAATAGATGTATTATGACCCACAGTGATGGCCACAAACCTTCAAAATTTAAACAGGATAATCAGGTACATATTCTCTTTCATTGGTGGAGCCTAGCTTTGACTTTTTAGTCTTGCTTGTTTTACCTGGAGAAACCATGGGAGACAGTAATCTGGGAAGAGGTTATTAAGAGGAGGATACTTTATGGGAAGGGGGTTAGAATATAGAAAGTAGAGTGGGAAAACACTAGGGGCAGCAAAAGGTACACAGGCTCCTATATTGTATAGGTGAACTGCTGAATATTGATGGATTCTGGATTAAGTTTAGTAATTCATGTAACAAAACAGAAACAGATAGGAATTTGAGAATTTACGAGATTAGTGGTATAGTATGTGGGTAGTAGTAGACAGTGATTGGAGAGAGTTAAGAGGAAATGGGACAGGAAAGTAATCAGTATTCAATATACATGTTTGAGTTGTTGAGCAAATTCCACTAATTAAAAAGTATAAAAATTAGATGTGATACTATGCCTTCCCAATTTACTTATTTTTAATTGTCCCATGGAGAAATAGAATTTTTGTATGTTTTATTTTTATAAATATTATATTTGTATACATATATATTAGTAAGAACAAATAGAAAACACTGTTTAGATTTTCTAATACTTGATGTATTGACTGCTGCTGTATAAAAGAAATTGGATTTGTTTGTTTTCCTCTCTTCTAGAAGGTGCTATTGTAAACAGCATTTTGCTTTTCTTAGTGGTTGGTGAGTTTCAAATGGAACACTGGAAAGAGACATACTAGAATCACACATCTTTGTGTGCTTGATGTAATCTAATAGAAGAATGTGTTTGTTTCCATTTCTTTGTTATCAGTAGATTCAGAACAAAAGGTCAAGCTAGGTAAAAGAGTGAAAACCTTACTTGATTATTAAGTATCCCCAGAAGCTGAAGCTGCAAAGTATTTCTATTTCAGCTTTTAAAATGTTGTACTCATTTAAATGGACATTGTCTGTTTGTGTTACCTTTGATATGGATTACAAAGATGTGTGAATATGGATATTCTTGGACATCAGAGATTTATTAATTTGTTTGAAGTCAAAAATTAATTACTTTTGTATTTCCAAAACAAATTTTAGTTCAACATATTGTAACAATTGCATGTTTAATTCTTAAGATAAAAATATTTTTGGTAACCTTGCTTAGAAATGAATGTAATTCTTATTTTGATAAAAAAGATTGTCACATTCTCTATAACTTTCTTTAAAGAAGATTGTGATTTAGACTTGAAAAATGGTATGGATATCTAATCATCAGGGTCTTGCTTATTAATTCTATTTGTTTTATTGCCTTATAGTTGTAATGAAAAGGCTAATTAAATCTGGTATTGAACTGCATTAAAGCTGGGTGCTTGCTTGTATTCGCAGCACTTAGAAGGCAGAGGCAGGAGAATTAGGACCTTAAAACCAGCCTAGGATAGATAGTGAAATGGGTTTTAAAAATATTGCATTAATTTTCTCATTTTTCACAACTACCTTGAGTGGACTGCTTTGTTTGTCAGCATGAGAATAAGAAGCTCCTTGAGCTATGTTATTCCTGCCTTCTACTTTTCATCTGCTCCTTCTGTTTTAGATGAGTCATCTAGGGACCAGATATGAATCTCTGGCCCCACATGGATATATCACAAACCATGGAATGAATTATGGGAGTAATATAAATAATGCATTAAAATATGGGATATGAAAAAAATCTGTATTCTTTCTTTTCTCTGGAGTCTCTAGAGTGGTCTAACGTCCTCACATACAGAGAGTAGTAGCATTTGGTGTGTTTTTTTCTGGATGCCTTCCTATTATTTTTATAGTGATATTGGTTGATATTGAAATAAAGTCTTTGTTTTTAACCTGAACTACACTGAGTAGATTTGTGCTTTGAAACCAAACCGACCCCTGCTCAGCTACAGGTCACACCAGTCAGAACACCTGCCCTCAGAACTCTTCCATGCCTTCTGTTCAGATCCTGAAGACCCTACCAACTCCCCAACTCACTCTCTGCCCTCACTGGCATGTTCCTGCCCTCACCTTGGGCAGATATTTTCTGTTCAGGGACAGGTCGCACCAGTCTGAAGAACAAAATGACTGTGTCAGCTAGAAGAACAGATAGGCAAACCCAGGCAGAGACTCCCTACTGGATCAGAGGCTATTCCAGCTGCCAGAACTCCAGCTTCCAACCTGTTGCCTCCTATTCAGAACCTGATTGATTGCCTTCTGATAATGGACATTCTTTTGATAACTCTCCTTTGCTTTTTCTTTGGGGCAAATACCATTTCCCATTTCATAACTTGTATAGTTAGGGTATTATTTTTTAGAATGTCTCTAAGACACCCCAACTCTGTCTTACGTGTTTTGCTTTTGTTTCGGAGAATACAGTCTTTATGCCTTTTGTGATATAGCTTTCTTTGGTTTAAGTGACCAGCTATCAAATGTGTCTGACAAACTGAATAGTCAATTCCCAAAACCAGCATAAGTTTTAATTTGCAAGCTGTTCTGAGCAGCATGACAAAACCTCTTCTCTACTCCATCCTATCCATGGCATGAATCCTCACTTTCCCAAGTAGAGCTCTGCTTTATGTAGTGCTTACCCATTGGTCACTTAATAGCTGCCTTCATTATAAGTCAACTGTAGGTATGGTGTTGTGACTGACTTCAAGAAATGAACCTTTTGTTGACTCAGTAGTACCCTGGTAGGACAAAAACGACATTGCTGGCAATTTGGTTGTCCCAAATGGAAACTTAAAAGCATTTCTTTTGAAAGAAAAGGTTCAGAAAAATAAGCAACAGAAACAGTTGTAGACTGAGCTTACAAAGGTCTCCGATAAGGGCTAGTCTGCCTGTAAATTATACAGAATTAGGAAGAAAATAGTTTTAACTCTGATGACTCACCTCAGACTGTGACCACTGTGGCCACAGGCTAGGGAAGGTGCTCAGGTGGATAGAAAAGGCATCAAATCATATGGGTAGGCATATTTGAGGGTCCAGGTATCTTCTGGTAGGTTTAGATAAGAAGAGTGTCTCTAATAAAATATCTCAGTGAACAGTCATTGAAGGAAGTGAGTACCACTTGCAGAGTTCACAAGTGATGTATTGGCATATTTTAACCTTATTTTGTAAATTATTTAAAGGTAGAATTTCAGGAGATGGATTTTCACTGTAGTATTATTTAGAAGACAGTAAGGCGAGATTATTATTTGAGCTTCAAGTTCATAGTTTCAAATAACATCAAATGTAACTTGAGCAAGGGGTTGTCGCTAAATTGGGTGTATTGAGACTGCATGTGACACCTGTACACTTACATGATTTTTTTATTCTGTTTGATGTACCATAAAGAATACTGTAGATTGACTGCCTTATGTAACAGATGTTAATTTCTCATAGTTCTGTGTCTGGAAGGCGGAGATAAGGGTACTAGCATGGCCAAGCTCCTGGTGAGCATTTTCTTCCTGCTCAAGTCCTCACATGACCTTCTCTCCTCCACATTATTTCTTCCCTTGTCTTCCTAACTACGCTAACTCCATTGTGAGAGCCCCTCCCTCATCTAATGTAAGAATGGCCAATAACAAATGCCCTGACTCTATGGGTGAGGTGATCAGTCTATCAATGGCCTTTATTTTTTTTTATTTTTTTTTAATTTTTTTTTATTCTTTTTTACTTAAAATTTCCAACTGCTCCCCGTTTCCCATTTCCCTCCCCCTCCTCCCACATATTGCCCCCTCCCCCGCTCCCCTCCCCCTATCCCCACCCCCTAGTCCACTCCCCCTCCCTCTCGATACTGAAGAGCAGTCCAAATTCCCTGCTCTACATGAAGACCAAGGTCCTCCCACTTCTATCTAGGTCCAGGAAGGTGAGCATCCAAACAGGCTACGCTCCCACAAAGCCAGTTCATGTATTAGGATCGAAACCTAGTGCCATTGTCCTTGGCTTCTCATCAGCCTTCACTGTCCGCCTTGTTCAGAGAGTCCAGTTTCAACCCATGCTTATTCAGTCCCAGTCCAGCTGGCCTTGGAGAGCTCCCAATAGATCAGTTCCACTGTCACAGTGGGTGGGTGCACCCCTCGTGGTCCTGATTTCCTTGCTCATGTTCTCCCTCCTTCTGCTCCTCATTTGGACCTTAAGAGCTCAGACGGTTGATCCAAATTGGGTCTCTGTCTCTCTCTCGATCCATCGCCAGATGAAAGTTCCTGTGCCATTCTCCTTGGCCTCTCGTCAGCTCTCATTGTCCACCACATTAAGAGAGTCCGGTTTTATCCCATGTTTTTTTCAGTAGCAGTCCAGCTGGCCTTGGTGAGCTCCCAATAGATCGGCCCCCCTGTCTCAGTGGTTGGGTGCACCCCTCATGGTCCTGACTTCCTTGTTCATGTTCTCTCTCCTTCTGCTCCTCATTATAACCTTGGGAGCTCAGTCCGGTGCTCCAGTGTGGGTCTCTGTCTCTATCTCCATCCATCGCTAGATGAAGGTTCTATGGTGATATGCAAGATATTCATCAGTATGATTATAGGATAGGTTCATTTCAGGTTCCCTATCCTCAGGTGCCCCAATGAACTAACTGGGGACATTGCCCTGGGCTTCTGGTAGCCATTCCAGGTTCAAGTCTCTTGCCAACCCTTAGGTGGCTCCCTTAACTAAGGTATGAGTTTCCCTGCTCCCCCATCCAACCTTCCTTTACCCCCAATCACCCCGATTCCCCCAGTTCCCCTCATCCTCTCCTTCACACTTTTCTCTCCCCATCTCCCCTCATCCCCATCCCACCGCACCCCCCAAGATTCCCATTTTTTGCCCATCAATCTTGTCTATTTCCCATAGCTGGGAGGATATCTATATGTTTTTCCTTGGGTTTACCCTCTTGTTTAGCTTCTTTAGGATCACAAATTATAGACTCAGTAATGGCCTTTATTTTGTCCTCAAGCTATTCAACACACCATCATGCTAACTAAAATCTAACCTACAAGTGATAGAAATGAATGTCCTCAAAGAAATGACATGCCGGGCGGTGGTGGCGCATGCCTTTAATCCCAGCACTTGGGAGGCAGAGGCAGGTGGATCTCTGTGAGTTCGAGACCAGCCTGGTCTGCAAGAGCTAGTTCCAGGACAGGCTCCAAAGCCACAGAAAAACCCTGTCTCGAAAAAAACAAAACAAAACAAAACAAAAAAAAGAAACGACATCAACTGCTTTTATGATTAGCTTCTTTATTAATTTACTGTACTGTTTTTTAAATTGATACCTAGGCTAAATAATATGCTCCATTTCTGGGCAATTTGCTCATGAATCCCCAGGATTTAATCCACTAATTAGGGAGAGAGGACTTAAGAATGCAACCTGAAAATTAGCGTGGCTTTTTTCTTCCCTGAAAGCAAATAAATCCAAAGTTTGGGTTTTGCTCCTTAAATCGGAAAATTCAAGTTCTCATCTCAGGCCTCCTGTTTAATAGCGGTAAGGTGTGAGGAAACTATGCTTTTGATGTCTTTACCTATAAAGCTGGGATAAGGTCATTAGATCCTCCTAGTGACACAGTGATAGTCAAATAAAATAACAGAACGGAAAAAAAATTAGTGAAATATGTAACCTGACTCGTAAAAGCAGTAAGTTATTATTTCAAAGAAAGAACAGTAGGTTATATAAAATTAATTGTAACATTCCCTCAAGGAGTTTAAAATCTGACTTTTAAAAATGAGAAGGGAAAAACGTGCTTCCTGCTGAGGCTTTTGTAATCAGGGAAAATGGAGAAATCTGTACAGAAAAGAAGTGTCAAGATTCTGTAATTGTGCCCTCCTCTGGCCGAGCTATTGACATCAAGTAGATTAATGTTCCCATTTAGAATTCTGATAAATAAAATTACTAGTAGCACATTTTGTTGAGGATGTTATTTTCTGACTTTCTGGTTATTTACTTTTCCCTCTCCTACTGGGAAGGTAGTGAAATTTGAAGGTAAATTTGTAACTGTGTGAATCCACAGACGACATGAAGCCATGAGAGAGAAGCAGTTCATTTAAACCTCTGTCTGGGTTTTTCTTTCTTTATTTATTGTTTTTATTGAGCTATGTATTTTTTTCCCACTCCTCTTCCTTCCTTCCTTCTCCCCTCCTACATACCCCCTCCCCACAACATTTCCAATTCTCTGGAGCTGTGGATTTTAGCCTGGTTATCCTTTGCTTTGCTTTATGAGTGAGTACATACCGTGCTTGTCTTTCTGAGCCTGGGTTACCTCACTCAGGATATTTTTCTTTTTTCCAGTTCCATCAATATGCCTTTTGCCTTCAAATTTCATGATGTAATTGTTTTTTACAGTTAAGCAATGCTCCATTGTGTAAATGTACCACATTTTCTCTATGCATTCTTTGGTTGAAAGACATCTAGGTGGTTTCCAGGTTCCAGCTATTATGCATCATGCTGCTATGAAGATTGTTGAGGGTTTTGCTGATAAGACCTGTCTTCTCATAGAAGACTGCAGGGTTCTGACCAGCAGCTCTTTCCCTGTCTTTACATGCTCTGCAGCTTTCTCATCTGGCTGCTTCCTTTTACCACCATGTCCTCCTGGCTTGGTTGTTTCTTTAATCTCCTAGTTCAGTCTTATTGATTCCTTCACAGACCTTCCTGCCTCTGTAAAAAGTATTTCACATTAGTGAGGCTACTTGCAGCTTTTCCTCTAACCCTGTGAAATACTGAAACAACAAAGAAGTCGTGTTCTCTGGCTAAAAGATTTCTTTCGAAAAGGTTACCAGCGGCCTCTTGTAAACAGGCTGCTTTAGAATGCTGGCGAAGATGTGCTGTTTTGAGGCTATTCATAGGCAGCTCTCATTGCAGGATCTTCATGTTTATCTGTGGCAAATAGGAGATTCTGTGCACATGGGTCTGGAATATTCATGTTCTTTGAAAATTGCTAAAATTGAATGGCTCAAGCTTTTCGCCACTGCTTAGACATACAGTACTGTTGTCTGTAGGTGAGGTATAAGGGTCTTAGAGAACTTCACAGAACCATCCCATAGTGAGCTTTCCCTCCCCAGAGTATATATCTAATTTTAGGTTCTCCAGCTGCGATTAGAATTAGCCATTCAACATGATCCTGTAGTTCTTAGAAAAAGTCATTCCCCCCTCCCCCGCCCCCGCCAATCATGGGCTCTTTACGCAGTCTAGTCTGGCCTTAAAGTCAACTTCCTGTTCAACCTCCTGAATACTGGGATGGCAGGTTTGCATCATCAGGCCTAGATTTGTAAAAACTCATGGTCTGCTCCTCCCCCATCTCCCTCCCTCCCTCCCTCTCTCCCTCCCTCCCTCCCTCCCTCCCTCCCTCCCTCCCTCCCTCCCTCCCTCCTCTCTTTTCCACAAAGCATACCTTTAGAAGTAGGGAAGTCTTGCATTCAAAGTTGGGGGGCATTCATAGTGTGATTTTGCATGTTTTTAGGCCTCTATTAAGGGCCATCATTTCATATAAGTTTATTAAAAGGATTTACAAGTGTAATAAAAGGAAGACTCTAAAATGCCATCTGAGACGTAAAAGGCACTCAGTAAACACAAATTTCCTAACCCTTTGTCAATCATTTTCTTGCTCTTTGGTTTCATTTGTTATGATTGTGTGAGACCTATGTCTTCATAAGTCCTATTGGCCATTATTTTGCTTCAAAGGATTTAAACTTCAATTCTACCAACGATATTGCATCCCTTTACATTATAGGTGAGCCTCCTGGAGAATCTCAACACAGTGTTGACTTGTAAACTTAATAAGGAAAAGATAAATTAAACCAATTCAAGTCCTAGAACTTTTAATAAATCTCCTGCAAAGAAAGCCTATGGATTAACGTAAGAGTTACTCAAGGATAAAGTATTAATTTGGTTTTAATTTTGTGTACTGTCATGCTCTATGCCATGTTATTAAACTCAGTTTTTGTCTGACTTGGGGACAAAGTCAATTTCCATCAAATGAAGGTGGAAACCGCAGCAAAACGTAAGAGTTTGAAATAGCACAATTTTAGGCTAAACTTTTATTTAACCCATTAGAACAAAGTTAGATTTTTAATGCTCATGAAAACATTATAGGCAAGATGCTTTTTAGCTTACTGACTTATTTGGATTACTTGAAGTGTTTATCTGAGTCAAACTTATCATCTATAGCTTTCTGGAAGTAAGAGTTTGGCAATAGAAAACCCAAGTTTATTTTCTTTCTTTTTTTCTCCATTCCTTTTATTTCAAGATTTCAAAGATCAGTCTAAGGATTTAAGCAAGTATTATGCAATTTGGGAAACTTAAAGTTTTAACGGTTTGTTTTATTTGTTATTAAACATTTCCCGGTTGGGCTGTCAAAATGGCTCAGCATGAAGGAGATGTTCCTGCTACTCAGAGGACTACCTGAGTTTTATCTTCAGAGCCAACACGGTGTAAGGAGAGAACTGATTGCCATGAGTTGCAAACCTGAACACATGTATATACACTCAGGCATGCAAAGTAAATAAAGTTAAGAAATTAGGAAGTTTTTATAAAGTATAAAAAAATTTGAATAACATGGATTTCAAAGCATTAAAAAGCTGTCTGGATGAGCAGATTGTGTGGTATCTCTTGCTTGCTCGCTCTGTGTTAACTAATGTGTTCTTCATTAATCTCCTATTAAAATATGTGCTCCTTTGTGTCACTGAGGTCAGAATTAGAACAACAACAATAACAACAACAACAACAACAAAAATTGTGTTCCATGTCCTACTGAAAATCAAGGGTGATTGAAGTGGCCTGGGCAGGACCTGCGTTCACCTGGATTACATGTTCTTCTTAGAAAGCCATCAAACTTTAGTTTCCATGATTTTTCTATATCTAAGTTTTTTTTAAGAAGCCAAAGTATGTACTTTTTGATATAATATCTCTCCATTTTATCACCCATAGGAAATTAAAAATATATTCTTTTTTTTTTTTTATTTATGGACTTGGGTTTATTAATACAAATCTAAGGTCACTTTTGTTTTTTTTTGTTTTTTGTTTTTTTTCTCTTTTTTTTATTCTTTTTTAATTAAAATTTCCAACTGCTCCCCGTTTCCCATTTCCCTCCCCCTCCTCCCACATATTGCCCCCTCCCCCCGCTCCCCTCCCCCTATCCCCACTCCTCTTCTCCTCCCCCCAGTCCATTCCCCCTCCCTCTCGATACTGAAGAGCAGTCCAAATTCCCTGCCCTACAGGAAGACCAAGGTCCTCCCACTATCTAGGTCCAGGAAGGTGAGCATCCAAATGGGATAAAAACGGACTCTCTGAATGTGGCGGACAATGAGAGCTGACGAGAGGCCAAGGAGAATGGCACGGGAACCTTCATCTGGCGATAGATCGAGAGAGAGACAGAGACCCAATTTGGAGCAACGGTCTGAGCTCTTAAGGTCCAAATGAGGAGCAGAAGGAGGGAGAACATGAGCAAGGAAATCAGGACCACGAGGCGTGCACCCACCCACTGTGACAGTGGAACTGATCTATTGGGAGCTCTCCAAGGCCAGCTGGACTGGGACTGAATAAGCATGGGTTGAAACTGGACTCTCTGAACATGGCGGACAATGAAGGCTGATGAGAAGCCAAGGACAATGGCACTAGGTTTCGATCCTAATACATGAACTGGCTTTGTGGGAGCTTAGCCTGTTTGGAAAAATATATTCTTATATGGAACAAAATTGAGCTTCATTGGCTCATGTCTACCATCCTTTTCTCTCCCCTTTAGAGACAAGGTCTTGCTATATGGATTTGTGATTTGCCTGCTTAAGCCTGGGTTAGCAGACATGCATCAGTATGCTTGACACTGATTCTTTTCTGTGGCTTTATCGGGTAGAGAAGGATTCTATATCTGATTCAAATTTGTTTCTTTTAGTCTTTTCTCTATTTTCTCTCTTCTATCCATATCAGTCTTGTTTGATCATTTTATATAGCATAGATAATCTTCCACTAGATTATCTCCAAATGTTTATTTTTTCCAAAACACACCAGTCATTTCCAGATTCTCTGCAAACTGTTTGCTTCCCCATTGTTGAAGATGTTCTTTCTTCTTTGATTCTTCCTTATGTAGACTCCACTTTGAACTATATCATAGTTCAAGTGTCTGGGTGTGATGAGTCTTCTGGAAGGAGTTTCAGAAACATCTGCTTCTTGTACTATGGTAAATTTGTTGTTCAACAAATGGCACTTCCCCATGATATTGCATTACATTTATTTATTTGAATATTGATATAAATCACTCTTTTCTTGTCAATCAATATTTTCAGAGAGAAAAAAACAAACACATTAGCTACACATAAAACGTCTGTGGTTGTATGTGCTGCTTTTAGTCTGTCAGAGACTAATCACAAGTCCCATGCTTGGTGAGGCTATTTACTTTGCAGGAGTATGAGCCCAGCTTCCAGGCTTCCCACCAGATTTCTTTGGCAGAAAAGACATATAGCAGTTCAGATCCAGACACCAAGAGACCAAAGGACCATACTCTGTGTTTTCTCTGTCTGTGTTCACAAACTTAGCTCAGTTCATGTCTGAATACCTTCTCTGCTTCTTTCATCTTTCCAGCATTGGCATTTGCATAGAGAAAGCTTTGTCTGGAAGGCTGGGAAGGGGCAGACCTTTGATGTCAGTAAGCATCTTCAGCTGTAGAACATTTCTTTCTCACAGCCTCTCCAATGGGCTAACTGGGCATCATGTTTGTTCAGAAGTCAGCTTTAGATGCTCATGATAGGAGCAGGAGCTTTATCTCATTAACCTTTGTATCGCCCATGTCTACCAAGCAATAAGACATAATGCCTGTCAAATAACCCAGGAGAAGAATGTCTATTAAGATGATAGATGAGCTCATTTCTCATTGATAGTTAACATTTTTCCTTTTTTTTTTTTTTTTTTTTTTTTTGGTTTTTCGAGACAGGGTTTCTCTGTAGCTTTGGAGCCTGTCCTGGAACTCCCTTTGTAGACCAGGCTGGCCTTGAACTCCCAGAGATCCGCCTGCCTCTGCCTCCCGAGTGCTGGGATTAAAGGCGTGCGCCACCACCGCCCGGCGATAGTTAACATTTTGAGACCTAGGTTGCCAAATGAACCATGGCCTCCTTCGCTAATCTCACATTTACAAATAAAGTTGAGGCTAAGATGACACCAAATTGGCATTTCCTTTAGATTTTATGCAGGTGTTGCAAACAGTGTGCTCTGGATCCCTGTTATTTTCTCAGCCCTTGTTGAACTTGGGGTTTATTCTGTGTAGTGGTATTTCGATTGTATTTTAATAAATAAAGACTTCCTGAAGATCTGAGAGTAGAACAGTCCCAGTGGTCAGCCTTACAGACCAGGCTATGATAACACACACCTTTAATCCCAGTAGCCACAGTAGTTTCCATAGAAATCGGGTGGTGCACGCCTTTAATCCCAGTCCTAGAGAGGATTATAAAGTGGGAGGACACAGCTCTCAACACACAGCCTCATTCTGAGCTTCCAGGAGACAGGGTCGCTATTTCACACTGAGGTCGAGATAAGAGACAGTGACTGACTGATTTGCTTTTCAGATCTTCAGGTTGAACCCCAATTTCTGACCCTGAGCTTTTATTAATATTGCTTCATTCTGTATTTGCTACACCTGGTCATCCCTTCCCTCAAGATCAATGGTTGCTCTCACCACAATATCTTTGCCTAATTTTTAGAGTTTATAGGTTGTTACAAAGGATTTTGTTTGAGAACAGAGTCATTTGGAGTTAGTTCTGATTTGGGTTGAACACACTGTGATGTTTAATACGAAGATGCTTAAGAATGAGGTCTTATACCAAAAAAAGACAGTTATCAAAAGTTGAATAACCGCTAGTATACACCACTGTCTGTACCAAGCATTTCCCTGCAGCTTCCCCGTGATGTACAAAGGCAGCTTTAAAGGCAGCATGACAAATCACCCCAGGCTCTCAGACTCAGAATTGTTTACCTACCTTCAAAGCAGGGTTTCTTTCAATGATACCAAAATCTGCGATGGCAATTTTACTTCGGTTGCTTCGAAATACAATTTCACAGGAAATCATTGTAGTAGGCCTAACATTCTTCAAATTAGGAACAGCTTGAGGACCTGGAGCCTTAGAAATAAAAGGGCAAGTAAGAGCCCTGCTTCTGGGAAAGTTGCTTTCTGAAAGTCTTGCATTTTATATCTTGGTATCAGACTCGATCTCTGTTGTTTCATATTTAAGTTGAAGTCATGTGACAAACAATCATTGAAGCTGCATACATTAATTTTGATTCTCTTGATATTGATGTGATATTATGTGAATGCATAGCAGGTAATATCTGGATATTGCCATCAGTAATTGACTTTATTTTATAAAACCTATTTGTATGAACTTGGAGCCCAAGACAAAACTTATGTTTAGAAATTGTGAGATTATTGAGACAATGCATAATATCAACTAGAAGAAAAAGGCAGCATAGGATTTGGTGAAAAATATGAGATTGAAGGCAAATGAAAGTAGGGATATAATATATGAGAGAGGAATAAAAAAAGGCAATCACCAAATAATGAATCCTTTTCAAGCCACTAATTTACATGAAATATAATTGTATGCACAAAGAAATGCATATAGGCATCAGGGCTGTAGTTAATTTTCAAGTACTTTAAATTTAAATAAATTTGATACTGGAAATTATTATCAAGATTGATTAGAAATTAAAGTACTGAGTGTTTGGAGAGGTGGTACTCCAGTTAGGAGTGCTTGCTCCTCTTCCAGAGGATTCGATTTTGGTCCCTTGTAGCCATTTTTGGTGGTTCACAACTGTCTGTAACTTCAGTTCCAGAGAATATGACACCTTTCTCTGGCCTCTACATATTCCACTGCACATGTGGTGCATACACACACACACACACACACACACACACACACAGAGAGAGAGAGAGAGAGAGAGAGAGAGAGAGATTTTCTAAAAGGAAAAAATTAAAGTTGTGGTTGTGAAACACTTGGCTGAGAGTAAGGAGAATAATTGGGAGTTCATTTTCTCTCCCAGGACAAGATGCATGGAGGTACAAGGCTACTGGAATTAATTAAACATTTCTGTAATATCATAGTTAGTGTTTCTTCTATTCTATTTGTCCTCTTTTTATCTGATGAAAATGGGCTTCACAGGTAGATTTGCCACATTCCAGCAATGGCCCTACATGATGCCCGCACTGGCAACACCAAGGGACTCAGTGGTTCACAGAAAGAATATACGAAATTGGAAGTGAAAGCTAATGGAGAAGTAGCTTTTGGTTTGGTAAATCTCAGTCTGTCTTAAATTCTTTTTCCTCCTGAGGTTCTACATATTATGAACTCACAAGAAAAAAACTGTAATTTACCTTTAAGCTAAAAATGTAGTACTTATATTTGTTTTAAATACAACGTTCTTTTTTTCAGAATTTCACACTAATACTATAGTTGCATCATTTCCACCCTTCCTGCTCCCCCTTTTCATTCTTCTGGTGTCTGTCCTACCCCCTCAGACTTCTGACTGATTTTATGAAGGAATGAATGCTGGTTGAAGGCAAGATACCAGGTTGTCCATGGTAGCATAGCCACTCTACGTGTTGATTCATGATAAAAGGAGAAGCAGGTTTTGATATATTATGAAAGGAAGCAAAAGACTTCATCTTCCCATAGTCTCAGGTCATACTACACCCCGCCATAAAATCGTGTTTTCCAACTCTTCTATATAAATAGATCATTAAAATAATGAAAATGAATAATTATTGATTTATTTTATATAATGGGCAGACTAATGCAGTCTTTGAGAAAAGCTGGAAATTCAGCTAGACATGGAAGAATGTTTTAGGATAACCTTTGGTTTCCAATAGGATAAATAATGAGACTGACCAGTTCTATTTGTCTTCAAGGTGCTAGTACTGAAAACTCAAAAAGACAAAATGCACAAGAAATTGTTTAAGTAAATTCTTATTTGGTAAGCTAGAATAAGGTTTTGTTTCTTGTTTTTATGTTTACCCTAAATTCTTATTTTTTTTTCTAAGACAGGGTTTCTCTGTAGCTTTGGAGCCTGTCTTGGAACTAGTTCTTATAGACCACACTGGTCTCGAACTCACCACAGAGATCTGCCTGCTTCTGCCTCCCAAGTGCTGAGATTAAAGGCATGCACCACCACCACGTGGCTTAAATCCTTAAGTGTATTTTATTTGCAAAATTAAACAGGTTGGTTTTGGGATCTTTCTCTCTGTTTTTAAAGATCATTTCTAGGTAGAAGGCATGATTAATTATAAAATGTTGATCTGTGAAGTTGTGTTAGTAATTTTGGTTGATTGGCATAAGTAGTGGTACTTATAGAGATATCATTAATATTATAAATATTTCACTTAAACCATTGAAAGAAAGGGGCAGAGAAAGGAGAATATTATTGCATTAAATTACTCAACATATTTAGATTAATAAGATTTTAGAAAAATTTAAAGACTAGAACCAAGTATATTAGCTATCCACTGTTGCCAGAATCCTGCTGCATAACAATTGCAAAATGAAGCTTTTTAAAAGACAACTTAATTTTTTATGAGTGTATGTGCTAACTCTGTGGTCATATCAACACAAGCTGTAGTTAGCGCGAGCTGTGCTAAGACATGTATTTGCAGTTTTGCAAAGGACAATTTAGACCAGGATGGATTTAGCTTGACTAGTTTAACTTCATCCAGAGCTCTCCAAATTCTGTTACCAGCTTGGCTTAGTCATCATCACTTGATGATGGCAAGACTCTAGGAGTGAACCAGCTCAGTTTCACAAGGTCTTAAGCAAAATAGGCAAGTGTTTCAAGACTCTACTTGGAACACTTTTTTTTTTTTTTTTTTTTTTTTTTGGTTTTTTGAGACAGGGTTTCTCTGTGGCTTTGGAGCCTGTCCTGGAACTAGCTCTGTAGACCAGGCTGGTCTTGAACTCAAAGAGATCCACCTGCCTCTGCCTCCAAAGTGCTGGGATTAAAGGCGTGTGCCACCATCGCCCGGCTGAACACGTTTATTGATATCTCACTGATTAGAAGAGTGAGATGACCAAGCCAAGAGTCAGAGTAGAATAGGTTGACATAGGTCAGGACAAAGTCACATCTATTGAAGTTAGTATTGTGACAGTGGATGTAAACAGTTGATCACAGCAATCTATTTTTTCTCTTGCTTGGAGCCTAACAAGCACAGGCTCTATTATTCTCTTGAGTTTATTTTTGGGCTGCCTTGGTTACAGTATTACTGAGTTGAATTATGAAGGTAGTTGATTTGCTATCTAGTTTGCTTATTTCTTCAAATGATAATAACCATTCTTGGACTTGACACTGGATTTTTTTCTCCTCTACGGTAAAAATTGAATATTATAATTAATCGACTACCTATCCGTAGTGTAAGCATTCATGTCTCTTATGAATACAAAGCTTCTTTCTTTCTTTCATATAGAAGGAATTTTCCTTGATTAAAAATAAACACAGGGGGCTGGAGAGATGGCTCAGAGGTTAAGAGCATTGCCTGCTCTTCCAGAGGTCCTGAGTTCAATTCCCAGCAACCACATGGTGGCTCACAACCATCTGTAATGGGGTCTGGTGTCCTCTTCTGGCCTGCAGGCATACACACAGACAGAATATTGTGTACATAATAAATAAATAAATATATTAAAAAAATACATTTTAAAAAAAATAAACACAAAACGAGGAAAGAAAAAATTCTTTGAAGTATTTCTGGAAGTAGATTATGCTTGACAAAAGAAGAGGGTAATATCTAGTAGCTGGAGTCAATTTTATGCCTGGTGAAGTGTATGGCATCAGACTAGAACTCTCAACAAAACTTCACGAATTTAAAATGACATTTTTATTGCAGAAAGACATGAACAAACTTTGTCCTATAAAGCAACTCAGCAGAATGAATTTGTCATAATTACTTATCTATTTGCAGCTATAAAAAGACCTTGCTGCTATTAAAAAAGTCACACCCTTGCCTCAGATTTTTTTTAAAAGCTTAAAAATACTGTCTTACATAAGCAGATGCTTTCTCATATTTTATAGTTTAAGAAATGAAGAGTTTTCCTAACACAACTTGTGTTTTCAAGACATATGTTGGTAACTGCATATGCCTTCAGTCCACATTCAATTATTACTATCTCTGATCTTGCTGCCAGAAAGGAGACAACATCCAGGCTGAAATTTCAACCTGGAGAGTTAGCACATAGGGAATATGAGCAAAGACCCGAACCTCAGCAATTATTTTCTATGAAGACAAGAAAATGCAAATGAGCACTGTGTGTAAGCTTCCGAAAGATCTGTAGCAGCCATCTGTTAAAGATAGTTCAAAAGCAAAAGCTGGGTTAGTTATTGACTGTTTTAATAAGTTTGGATGCTGCTATTTCCCTAGTAAGAAGTGTCAATCTAATGTTGTTGCTTCAGTATTCTTCAATCAACATTCCTCGGTCAGTATCAGATTACTGAGGCTCATGCGAAGCAGCAGGTAGACCAGATGCTGAACATTAAATTAGCAAAATAACAAGCCAAGATTCTCCTTGCAAGCTCTGATTCCTCCTTTCCTTCCTCCCACGTTTAAAAATCAGAATCAAGAAGTGCTGGGACAGACTGCGGTTATATAGCTCGGAGGCTTCTTTTAACGAATTTCACCTGGCGTTGTTCATGGATTGTTTTATATGACAGCATTGTATGAGCAAATAGCTGGTGTTGGCGATGTGTCTGTTACTCTCTAAAGAATAGTTATACTTTCCCAAGAACAGATTACTTAAGAAATTCATAACTCACTGTTGCTCCTTCTGTTTAAGATATTTTTTTGCTGTTTTAATACTATCAATTTCTACAGTCTCCCCTCCCTCCCGCCTCTTCCCCATCTCTTTCCTCTGTCACCCCCCACCTCTCTCTTTGTGTCACTTTCTCACTCTTTCTTCCTCTCCATATCGAACTCAGGGTCTTACCTATCTTAGTAATGACTCATTCACCGAGCTATAACCACCCACCGCATCCATCTCGTTTCAAGTGACTTTTGGCCTACTTACAGAAATGGAGAGGATAAATACTTATAGTATTTTGTAGAAGGAAATTATATATATATATATATATATATATATATATATATATATATATAGAAATTAAGTCTTTCATCTTCACTTGGGTATCTTACCCCTAGAGTCTATGCAATATCTTCCTTAAACTAAACAGTAGAATTTCTATTATTTTAGTATTTGCCATTGAATGTGACATAAAAAGAGGAGAAATAAGCTTGCAACAATTGCCTGCATATGGGTCCTAAAGAAATAAAGGCTTTCGTGCACCTGACATCACTTCGCAGCAGAGGAACACTGAGCTAGCTAACTTTCTACTCTTGACTGCCACCAGATTGTTACCCAATTATAGAGTACAAAGTCAACTTTTTTTTAAAATAACACAGCTTTACTTTTATAGATATTAAGTTATCTATTATTGATAAAAAATAAAATAGTTACCTCCAAGATTTCAGCTAAATTTTCTTTGTTAAAATTTGAAACATAGGAAAAAGAACATTTTAACACCTAGAACAATGATGGCACCACTGAATATATGATTTGTTATCTATATTAGATTATGGTATTGTTTACAAGAATATAAAGAATATAAAAATATATATATTTTTACCAAGAATATGTGTATTGCATTGAATAAGACAAACTTTATTCATATCTGAAATATGCAATTACTGCTGTCAGTAGCTATCAAGACTGAGAAACTTGGGGTGAAGAGATGGCTCGGCAGTTAAGAATTGTGATATCTCTTCCAGATGACCAGTTGTGACTCACGACAGTCTAGGTCCAGGGCATTCAATACCCCTCTTCCAGTCTCTATGGGCACCAGTCCATGGTGTACATACATAACTCCTGACAAAACACTCAGATACATAAAATAAAAATTAATAATTCTTTTAAAATGATTGTGAAGTTTAAGGGTCTTGTACTTTCTAAAAATTATTAGGATTATCTCCTGTGATAATGGGGTCATGTAACAGTTGAAAATCCAAAAGTCAAAGTTAGAATAAGATTATTGCAAAAGCCATGGCAGTATATTCACATGGTGGTACATTCCAAGCAGGCTAGGGAAAATATATTCCACATGCTGATTTGTTTGTGACAAAGTGTCCTAGCTCCCCAGTTTAGGGACTCTGCTGGGCTGTGAAGAGGTCCCCTGGGGAGGATAAGCTTCACTATGGAAATGCATGGAGCAGGCAGGGTGTTGTAGATAAGTCTGCAGTGAATGCCAATTCTCAAGAGATTTGTGATGAGGCTACTTTTCCAAACAAAAATTGAAAGCCACACTGGATGATTATTTTCAAAGGAGTGAGATTCACAAATATGATTGTAAACCCCACATGCTATCAGATGATATTTCCATTCTTTAGAAAGGAGATCAACAGACTATAGCTCACAGAGCGAAGCAGTATGCTGGCTGTTCTCTGCTTTTCTCCCCTTTATGGGAATTTTAGATTTGTTGATGAATTGAGAGATAGTGCACAGAGTCTTCTACACACTCTCTCTTCTTGTTCTCATTTTTCCTGTCATCGACATCTTTTATCAAGATGGTTCATTGAAACTGATGAATTTTATTATTATTTGTATTATTATTGTGAACTATTGGTGTAGGAGGTCCTTCTGTATTTGTGTTGCTTTCATTGGTTGAATAAAGAAACTGCCTTGGCCTTTTGATAGGGAAGAGCTTAGGTAAGCATGAAAAAGAGAACTGAATTCTGAGAGGAAGAGAGCAGAGCAAGAGAGCCACCATGGTGCAGCCAGGTCAGACATGCTTTCCTGGTAAGCCACGACCTCGTGGTGAAATACTCATTATTAGAAATGGGTTGAATCAAGATGTGAGAATTAGCCAATAAGAGGCTAGAGATAATGTGCCAGGCAGTGTTTAAATGAATACGATTTCTGTGTGGTTATTTTGGGGGTTAAGCTAGCCAGGTAGTGGGACACAGCCTGCTCCTCTTACTACAAACTATATTTTATAGTTTACGCTGAGGATCATTTTGGGACTGTATATAATTCCATATATACACTATGACAGGATCCTATGAACAATTTTAACTGTCTCCAATTACTTCATTCTCCACCCATCATCTCTCTTCTGTATAAATCACTCTCAAAGCAATCTTACTGATCTCTTATGCTCTGCACTTTGCCGTTTACAGAAAGTCACAATGGGGAATTATATAGTATCCAGTTTTTGAAAGATGATTGCATTCACTTAGTAAGATGTATTTAAGGCTCCTCTACATTGTGCCATGATTCAATAGTGCATCTCTGTTAGCTGCCGAGTAATAAATAGTGTATTATATAGTTATACCACAGATCATTTATCTTGGTTGTTCCTGATTATTGACAATGATGAATAAAGGTTTTGTTAAAATCTCTGTGCAGATTTTTGCATAGAAACAAATTTACAACTCACTTGGGCAAATATCTAAGAAATTATTTGCTGGGTCACTCAACAATTTTGTTCTGAAAAGCACTTTTGAGATACCTTCCAAAATCATTGTACAATTATTCATTCCAAAAAGCAATAGATGGCAGGGTCTACTGGTCTATACTCTTGATATTCTTTGGCTCTGCCAGTATTTAGAATCTGAGCCTTTGTAATGTCTGTGTAGCAGTAGTACCTCATTGTCATCAGCTGTTTGTCCTCATAAATACTTTATATAAACACTGTATATACATGCTTGTTTGTTTAAATACTTTTGGGCTCGTTTCATTGTAGATGGACTAGAAAGAGCAATTGCTTCAGACCCGTGTCTACAGAGCCTGAACTATTTACGTTTACAGAAAAATCAATATGGAAAATTGCTTTAGAATGTATTTGCTTTCTAGTACATTCCTTGATGAATTAAAAAAATACATACATTCTCTATTAACTCTCTTCTTGGATTACTAGAAATTCATGAGGGATCCAACATTTTTTTAAATTTGTCATTGCTAAGGCAGTGCTGTGCAAAACCCATCCTATATAAAATGCTACAAACCTCATGCTGTATAATTTGTGGTGAAAACAATTTTGTGGATTTCCCAGATATCCAGCTGTTACTTGATACCAGCAAACAATCATTATAAACCATATAGCTATGGATAGAATGATACTGAAGAAATAAATAAACTCTGTAGTATGTGCATGTTCCCCATTGTCTGGGAAATAATGTGGCTTAGTATGTATTTGAAATTGTTATTATAGCATTTAAAGATAGCCCATTCTCCTTTGCCTTTCAACATTAAAAATCATTGAAAAAGTTATCTGTCCTTATAGATTCCAGGTAACTGAAATATTTATCAATCCCAGTATGTCTAAGAATAATGTTTTCAATTCAGTTTGCTATCTGTAGGACCATTCCAGCCCTACTGGCTCATGCTTGAATTACAGAGCATCCAAACTGTTTCTGATAGCATTACTTCATAGTTCATCAGTTTTGAACTACCATACCAGTATATTTAAGAAAAGAACTCTGAGAATCGAGAACTATTCAGTACCCAAGTGCAGCTTGGGGCCCTACATCCATTTTGATTGGTAATTAGTTGATTAGCACCGAATAAGATTTCTTTTGATGATGTATCCATGTCTAATTGCTTTCAGAACTATTTTAGCTTTCAAAATAGAAATGAGGAATGAGCATGGCATGAGCTCCGGCTTACACAATGAAGTGGCAGAAGTTTTTCATTCATCACTCATCCTTGTAGTCAAGAGCCTGAGTTATTTGTCTTCTGATTACATGGCCAGGGGCTGTCTATGGAGATAATGCTTTTAGAGACTGTTAGAGCCTCTCCACTCATCAACCGCTGAATGGGGCAGCCCTGCTGGCTCACTGCTGTTATCTTTGCTTTCCAAAGCACTGCCTGTTTTCTTTTCATCATGCTTCTGTCTTTCAAGTTGTAATGGGCAATTTTCCCCCAAACACTCATTTGGTTCCTGGCTAGAAACAGACATGACGTGGCATGAAAGCGATGTGACGTGGGGGATGACAACAGGACATTGTCACAAATTATTTACTGGGCTTGCTTCTGGCATGACATAGATAGGTAGTTTTAAAAAATCACAAAGGTCCTTTTTTGGCCTCCTCATTTTTATAATTCCTATTTGTCCTGAGTCACATGACTATATATACACTATAATAAGTAGCAATTGAGCCTGGATTTAAGCTGGCAGCCAGCACGTCCCAGTGATTCCCCCTATCTCTGTCCCTCACAGTGTTAAGATTATAGGTACATGGCAGTACCTGGCATTTTACATGGGTGCTGTGGATTCAAACCCAGATTCACGTGCTTGTGTAGCCTCCACTCTTACACACTGAGACAGCGTTCCATCCCCGGAAGATACCTGGCTCAGCATGTACCGTTTTGCCTACAGCTACATGGATGGCCCTTCACTGTTTCTTGTAGCTGCAGTCGAGACTCCTTCCAGTTCTCTGTGTGATGTGAAAGCAATGATTCTCTGTCTTCAGTATTTGCTGGTTTCTGGGAAAACATTGCTTAACAATCCTTAGTACTTAAAGAATCTGTAGCCAGCTTCACCATAAACTTCAACGCAGTCTGAATTTGTGGTTGCTCCTCTGAACAAAGTAGGTTTACTCTCTGCCTCCACTGGGCCATGTCACCTGCTTAGAGTGTGCTTCTCATTAGTTCCACTTAGCTAAGGTACATATTCCTTACTTACTTCTGTCACATAGGATTTTTAACCCTTCTATTTTAAAGAGAAGATGACATTACTGCACGTATGGTTTGCTTATCACCCCGACTCACTACTAACATATTATTTATTTGTACTTTTTAAATACCTATTTATTTCGCATAGTATACATTATACTTTTACTTTTTCTTGATGTAGGTATTTCTAAACCTGGTTTTAGGTATTGAGGCATGCTGCGTGCTCAAGTTTTAATATTTCCCTGATTGGGTTATAGCCTTATAAAAGCTGTGTATAGCTAATGGTTATGTTTACCTTTTATAAACTTTCTTTGATTTATCTTAAATTGATAGCATCTTAAATTCACATAGTCTGTGCTCTGTTTTTTACTGCAATGTGAGTTCTTGAGAAGTGAGGAAAATGCCCGACACAATTTTCTACTTTCTATAGCTCCATGCACATAGTAGGTAATCAATAAATGCTTTTCAAAGCAGGGAGATACGTAAAACAATATAAAATGAAAGACACAATATACTATTCCTTCAGCTCTGTGTGAAATGAGATCTTACAAGGTTGTCTGCAGTTCAGATCATAAATCCTCCTCCATCCTTGATGTCATTTGTGCCTGTTGTACACTCATCAACATTTACTGGGAGAAATATGATGCTTTGAATGTGATGTGTTTTTCTTCCCCTTAGTTCAGCCTCTACATTACTTTTTAAGTTAGAATGCTTAAATAGGTGATAGTGCCCTTGACTTTGTTTTATTTGGTTTGGCGAATGTTGTTTGGCCAGCAGGGAGGCATATTAGTAGTTCATTTGGAATCTATTAACAACAAGAGTTTTCTGTTTACTAAGTATCTGCTTAAAGTCATCTGTATAGAATTTGAGGCTTCCTTCTGGATCTTCCTTAGAAAAACCATCAACCTAAATTGCTTCCAGATGATTTTTAATTATCTTTGTGTTTTACTATATTGATAGAATGCCTTCAAAATTTAAATTCCCCCCTCCTTTTATGCCTGTAATTTTTTCCTCCATTAAAAAAACCAGGATAGAAATATTTAAGAAACTATATTCACTTGATCTTCAAAGCTAAGTATGCCTTTGCCTATTTATATATTTTTCTGTCTTGCATTGTCTTAGTTTATAATGGATAAGAACCATTTTTTTTTTAAAAAAGAATCATCTATACGTTAACACAGTAACTTCCATCATTGCTTATGGTATTCTAATTTATTTAGGTAACAGAAATAATTGCAGAACCTAGTCCCGTATGTTAATCTTTTACTTGGCTCCAAATCATTCATTTTATTTACTTGTTACAGATTCCTATCTATTGAAAGTATTAGTTGTAAACATAAAACAAATAATTGTATTTCTCTTATAAAAACCATCCCATAGCTTTTCATTTCCCTTAACAGCCTTGCTATGAAGTAAGAGCCTTGGTAGTCTGTCCCTTGCTCTCTCTTCATCACAGCCCTGGCCTCATCTCCTGCCACTGTACTGTTTTGTCTCAGCCACGCCCCATCCTTTGCCTGTTTGAGATCATCTTGACTCAGAGCCTTTACCTTACTTCACTTAGTGATGACCTTATCAGTGTCATCTCTCCTAGTCCTAATCGAAATGCATTCTCTAGCAATTCAGATCTTATTCTATTTTATTTTCCTTTCTGTTATATCTTATGTTTTGATATCCAGTATATTTATTTTCAGCTCCTTTTATTAACTCACTGAAAAATGTGATGACTCAAAATTACTTCAAAAAGGGGACGTTGCCTCATCACTTAAGAGCATTCATTGTTCTTCCAGAGGATCCAAGTTTGGTTCAGGACCTGAGTTGACTGCAACATGAGTTCTAGAGTTTCTGATGCCCTCTTTTGACCCCTCAAAATGTATATACACACACACATGAAAAAAATACAATAAAAATAAAAATGTGAAGCCAGTGATTTCAGCCTCTCTTATTCATGTCAATACTCCTAGACTCTATAACAGTAACTAATATGCAATAGTTATACAGTAAGATATGAGTGAATAAGTGTATGATTCAAACCATTTTATAATTTCTGATCTTTTGACTAGTGGAGAGATAATTCAACACACACCATTTTATTTTCGCTATCCAACCTCTGAATATATTTTAGGAATGTGTTATAGAAATAGTGGAAATTTGCCTGTAGCTTCCCCATAAGTAATTCATCTGCAATGTGTTGTTTGGTAAAGCAGACCAAGACTCTCTGTGTGGAATTGACTTGGCAGCCTGCTAAGTGCTTGTTTTCTTTTGTTTTGTTTTGCATTGTTAGATGCATAATGCTTTGAAGTTATCTTCCCTGAATGTGCCTTTTAACTGAAATGTGTCCATAATCTTCTCAGCTCTGAACCATCAAATCATGTTGCAGTTTGTTGATCAAGATTGATTTTGAATGTGTGGCATACATTCTCAACAAAAGGGACTCTTGTCTGCTGTTTATAATATAATGGCTAATGCACTGGAAACAGATTGTGCGGACATTACGTTTCTGTCTACACATCTCATGCTCAACAACCCAAATCATAAATATTTGCTTTCATGATTACTTTTTGCTGAAAAGGTGCAAACATCCATGACTCACCCTTTTCAAAAATCCCATTTCTTTTCTTCGTTTTTCATTTTTTAAATCAGAGCTTTGGCATGAAAAATACTGAATCCTTTCCATGCATATTTTGCGAGAGTAGCTGGGCTGCACGCTCCAGAATGAGAGCTAGGGCATCATAAACTGGCAAACAGGAGTAGGACATTATTTTGGAAAACGATTCTATGTCTACCTTGTTAATGTGGAGTGTGATTTGAGCTGACTGATTTGCTTTCTGCTTTCTTCCTACAGGAAGTCGCAGTGGATGGGGTAACCTGCATGTGTGATTTCAGTTCTATGGCTTCCAGTAATCCAGCTATATACACAGAGATAAAATAAAATTCCCACCAGGTTGCAACATTTACATATTCACTCTTTAAATATCTGTTTTAAGAGGAAGAAAAGATATTGTTACTGATGGGTAGGTGGCAACTTACAGCCTATTTGGTCTTGTAGATGTAATAAGGATTCCACCATTCTTTTAAGGAGGTCTGGAAACTCAGTGCTACTGTGTATAGGTTTGGGAGAGATGTAAGGCAGAACAGGCAACCAGGTTCAGTGTTTCTAATTACTTTCCTGAATATAAGCTTAGGTTTTCTGATTTGTGCTGGAATAACATCATATTTCTACTATCTTTTTGCTGTTAAAATTTCATGAACCACAACGATCTCTGATTCTGTTCTTCCCTCAGTCTTACCAGGCTAAAAAGAGAAAATAAAGTGATCAAGGAAAACAGAAATAGAAAATTTATGTGAAAAGTTTCATATTATGACAAAGATAAAAATCAAAAGATAATTATTATTTTGATAATGACTTGAGGAGATGATTTGAAAAATGCCAGCACAACTGATAACCCCCTTAAAATTTGTAAAAGACAGCTACAGAAAGATTGTATGTTAAAAAGGACTGAGAGGTAGCACAGACATATTTGTGATGAGTGGTTTATTTCTTTCTCACAAGAGCCTTCGAGGTGGACGTTCATCCTCATTTCACCTGTGAGCAGACTGCATGCAAAGATTGCCAGCTGGGAATCAAATCTAAGCACTGATATTCCATTTCACTCATTGCTAATTATTGGTCTGAATTGCTTTATATTCTGGTGTTGTAGTTTGAGAGACAATCTCAGTGTATCTTTTGTAAAAATCCCTTCTAAATCTCCCAGTATCGATTTAAAACTGTTTTTCAGTTGGAATGTTGAAGGAAAATTTCAACTGCATGTCAGCCATGTTTCAAACATCGAGCATTCAAAGTTCATAGAAGTATTTTGTGGGGAGTCACCTACAACAAATGGGGGTGGGAATTCAGTATTTGATAGAATGAGAGCGTTGTTAAGTTGAAATCCCAGCCTGTAGCTGTAGTTAGAAGATTCTACATTCTCTCATTGTAAAATATGGCCACAAGTATTCAGGGACATTACTGACCAATAGAAATTTCAATAAGATAATTTTTCAGAATTGGAATTCACCTCCTACTGGTGGCTTTTTCTGCGCTAAAGAATAGATTTGATGAAAATAAAAATAATTACATAATAATGGATGTGAGCATAAGCTAAAAGGACATTTCCCTAAAAACAACATCTTTTTCTTCACCTTTTGATTTCATTGTTTCAATGCACAGTTTATAACTCTATCCAACTTTCTACTTCCTTTCACGTTTCTGTGAGTCCTAAATAAAGAATGTGAATATAATTTAACAATTTGAGATTAAATTTCACATCTAAAATTGATAAACTCAGCATAACAAATAACTTGATCCATGGAAAGATATTTTGATTTAAACCATACAGGCACTAATATTCATCCAATATATTATTAATTTAAGATAAAAGTAATCTTCCCAATCCCGTCAGTTCAGAGCACTCAATGATAGAAGTAAAAGTGTTTTAGAAATGCAATCAACCACTTTTAGAAATTTCATTAGAATTCTATCCTCAGGTACGTGTCAATGACCAGATGTGTTTTTTGTTTTTTAGGATTTATTTTTATTTTAAAACCATGTGCATTCGTGTGTGTGTGTGTGTACATGAATGCAGGGGCTCACAGAGGTTAGAAGAGGGCATCAGAGCTCTTGGAGCTAGACACACAAAGACCTGTGGGCTTCCCAATGTGCTGTGAATGCTGGGAAGCAAACTGGTTCTCTGGAAGAGTAGAAAGTGCTCTTAACTGTTGAGCCATCCCTGTGGTGTTCAAGGAAAAGACTCAGGAAAGTAAGAACATGTGAAGTTAGGTAGTAGAACACATTCATTACTTTCTGAAAGATTGAAAATAGCAAATGAGCAAACTTGACTAGAAGGTTATGAAATAATGGGAAATATTTTCAAAACAGTTCTTGGAAAAGGTCCTTAGCATAAAGTAGGTAACCATGTTGAAGTTTGGTATTTCCTTTATTTGAAGTGTTGGGAAGAATTGATTCATAATGGGCTAGCAAATAGTTGTTTAAAGGGATGAAAGATTGCTTTATGTATATTAGCAAGATATGTTAATGCAGAGCAAGCATTCTGGGGTAAAGAGGAAGGAGTTTTCTCTGTGAGCATCTGATGGGATCTGAAACACAGAATGAAATTAGTTGGCTTTTCTCAGCACTGAACGGCTGTGTGCAGAGGTTCAGATACAGCCTGGTTTGAAAATTCTTCACAGGCTCAATAAAGCAATAAACTAGGAAGAAGACATTCACTTTTATTCACTTATAATGAACCACAGTAGACTTTGTTAACTTATTAAATTATACAAATGTAATCCATTTAATGTCTTCTGGCCAGAGCTACTTTTTGTGAAACTTAGGCCATGACACATTAAATTGCAGAAGTTTTCTTATTTTATTTTGCAGGCATGGAAGAATTTTACATCTGGCTTCCTTTGAGGAGAATATAGATTTCTTTAAAAGGCAAGTAAATAGTCTTCTAATTTCCAGACAGTATACAGGGACAAGTCATCTGTGCGGTGCTAATTAGGGATTCACTCAAGTTGTAAGTCTAAAGTTTTCAAAGAATTATAATGAGTCACAGAGGGCAGAAAAGTTAATAATTTTAAATGTCACATTGCAGAAGAATATTAATGTAAGCTCAGTACTCAGTGTTCAGATCAAAAGGATACTGACTGTATTCAAAACCTGTGCAAAAAAAAAAAAAAAAAAAAAAAGAAGTCAGCATTACAATGTTTACCTAATTTCATTGATCATTCTGGTCTATGTTTTAGTTTGTAGGACTTGGTAGCACATAACATCTGGATTCAGTCAGGGTTTTGGTTACTTGCTACATCTTTTCAAATCAATGTATTTTCTAATAAAGGTCAAATACATATATTCCAATGATCAGATATTAATATTGGGACATTTTGTCATTGAATGAAAATTCTTAGCGCTAAGTACTCATTTGGCATTAAGACTTTTTTGATATTTAAAATTAGTGTTTCCACAATAATTAAAATTTTAAATAAGAAATCTTTATTTTTTTATTTTCACTCTGAAGCTACTAGAATAAAATATAGGGGAAATACATCAAGACAGTTAATGATAAGAATATCATAGAATCAAAGAAAAACTAACAAATCACAAGCTACTTTTAGCTTATGTTGAGCAAAGGAAAGAGTTAAGTGAAGAATGAAGAGACAATTTTAAAAGAAGTGAGTAATTACATATTAACCATTTGTCTGACCTGAGTGTTAGTACATAGACCATGTACAAACCCAAAGCACTTAACACCAGAAAAACAAATCACCCACTTAAACAATGGTCTGAATGGACATGCCTCAAAATTAGTAACACTAAAGGCTAAAAAAAAATCTGAAAATAATTCTTGAAATAATAACCATTAATAGAATGTATATTGAAACTACAGTATCATCGCCTCGTATTTGTAATGGGTATAATCCAGAAAACCTTGCAAGTAACTGATGGTGCTGAAAAATGGAGACAAAGGACTTGGACATGTCATTGGTATGAACATAATTAGCATAAAATGAGTGGAGACCAGTATGACCCTCAGAAAGTTACAAATGGATCGATAGTATGATCTAGTCTTTCCACTTCTTAGTATATAGACAAAGGAAATGAAATCATTATATCAAGCAGATGTTTGCATGCCTATGGTTATTGCAACAACATGTATAATCAAAAAGGGCTGAAATTAGCCTAAGTGCCTGTAGTGGGAGGTCACTTGTTTGTTGCTGGCTTCTCAGCCCCGAAATAATCACACAGAAACTATATTATTTGCAATATTGTTTGGCCAATAGCTTAAGTTTATTAATAGCTAACTCTTACATCTAAAGTTAACCCATCTCCATTAATCTGTGTACTGCCATGAGGCTGTGGCTTACCAGGTAAAGTTCTGGCATCTGTCTCCTGCAGGGCTACATGGCTTCTCCTTGACTCTGCTTTCTTTCTCCCAGCATTCAGTATAGTTTTTTCCACCTAGCTCTGCTCTACCCTATCACAGGCCCCAAACAGCTTCTTTTTTTCTGTTTTGTTTTTCTGTTTTTTTTTTTCCAAAATATTTTCTTTATTAACCAGTGGTGTTCACAGCATACAGAGGGGAATCCCACATAAAGTGCCCATCAAGAGTTGAAACTGATACCAAGGAAACTGAGGTCCCCTATTGGAGTTCTTTGTCTCATTAATAAAACAATTTAAGAATGAACTCAAATGGAATCTTGAGAGCAATTTTACTAAAGTTTAAAAGAAAATTACCATAGCATAGGCATGTTGTAATTATCATCAGATTCCTAAGAAGGACAATGGACAAACAAGGACAGAAGGTAAGAAGACATGAGATCACAAGTGGCATGGAAGTCACACATGTGGTAAACAGGCAACCACATGTCAAGAAGAGGGGCTTTCCTCACTCAGGATAGTGTTTTCTATTTCCGTCCATTTGCATGCAAAATTCAAGAAGTCATTGTTTTTTACTGCTGAGTAGTACTCTAATATGTATATATTCCATACTTTCTTCATCCATTCTTCCATTGAAGGGCATCTAGGTTGTATCCAGGTTCTGGCTATTACAAACAATGCTGCTATGAACATAGTTGAGCATATACTTTTGTTGTATGATAAGGCATCTCTTGGGTATATTCCCAAGAGCGGTATTGCTGGGTCCTGGGGTAGGTTGATCCCAAAAGAGGAACATGGGATGTACTCACTCATAATGGGTTCCTAGCCATAAATAAAGGACATTGAGCCTATAATTCGTGATTCTAGAGAAGCTAAATAAGAAGGTGAACCCAAAGAAAAACATACAGTTATCCTCCTGGATATTAACCATCAGGCGATGAAAGGAGACAGAGACAGAGACCCACATTGGAGCCCCGGACTGAAATCCCAAGGCCCAAATGAGGAACAGAAGGAGAGAGAGCACGAGCAAGGTACTTAGGACCGTGAGGGGTGCACCCACATACTGAGACAATGGGGATGTTCTATCGAAAAAGCATGGGATAAAACCAGACTCGCTGAACATAGCAGACAATGAGGGCTGCTGAGAAGTCAAAAACAAAGGCACTGGGTTTTGATCCTACTGCACGTACTGGCTTTGTGGGAGCCTAGGCTATCTAGATGCTCACCTTACTAGACCTGGAAGGAGGTGGGAGGTCCTTGGACTTCCCACAGGGCAGGGAACCCTGACTGTTCTTCAAATTTCCATACATTTTCAGGTTTATTTGAGCACCCTATATTCTATTATTGGTAACAACATGTTGAAAAAAGAGTTCCTCATAGCATCATAAATCATTTTAAAACATTTCATGGGACTCAATGACTAAGATAATGCAATTTCAATGTTTTCAATTTCTCTGTTTCCTTAACGTTATTTTGAATTGTTAGACTGAATGGCTGCAAAACTATTGCAACACAGTTGAAAATTATTCAGAAACTATTGCAACACAGTTGAAAATTATTCAGAAAGAGGAATCAGGAAGGATGTAAAAAATAAAGTATATAGGACTCGCTGAACATAGCGGACAATGAGGGCTGCTGAGAAGTCAAGAACAATGGTACTGGGTTTTGATCCTCCTGCATGTACTGACTTTGTGGGAGCCTAGGCAGTTTGGATGTTCACCTTACTAGACCTGGAAGGAGGTGAGAGATCCTTGGACTTCCCACAAGGCAGGGAACCCTGACTGCTCTTCGGGCTGCAGAGGGAGAGGGAGGGAAATGGGAGGCGGTGGTGGGGAGGATGCAGAAATCTTTAATAAATAAATAAATAAAAGCCTAAAAAAATAAAAAAAGAAGAAGAGGGGCTTTTAGAGAATGAATCTAGAAGCTCAATGAATCAGAAAAAGCATACTTAGCTTCCATTCAGCATCTTAAAGAAAGAGGAAGAAAGAAGCAAAAATAAGAGTTGCACAGGTGAGGACTCAGAAAGATGGATAGACTCATCCAAACTCATAGCCACCTCCTTGTGGCTTTTAGGGGGCTCTATTGTGAGAAGGAATTCTTGGAAGGAAAGGTACAGTATCTCATTAAACGAAAAACTATTCCACCAGTCTCTTCAGCATGGCTCAAGTGGAACATGCCTTCTGAGCTGAGCTGTGGTCCTTGGCTCAATAATTGACTCGTCCATCTGGAATGTTAGGTCTCCACCCAGGATAGACAGCTTGATTCATTCTCTCGATCAGGAATGTTCTCTTAATGGACCTCTATTCTTACTCTAACAAATGGACAAAGAACAAAAAATGTAGTATTTTCATTTGTAGTAAAAGAGATGGAAATGGGAGCGATCATGTTAAATAAATGAAAGACAAGGACTCTCTCATCTGTGGGCATTAAACAAATATGACTCTGAAAGTAGAGCAGGATGTTGAATTTTATCAGTGTACCTTGTGTACATTTAGGGAAATATTCTTAGCCTCAATAATATGTAAAATTAATTCATGTTAGTGAAATATTTATGTTTAATTTTTTTTTTGTTTTGTTTTTTGTTTTTCGAGACAGGGTTTCTCTGTGGTTTTGGAGCCTGTCCTGGAACTAGCTCTTGTAGACCAGGCTGGTCTCGAACTCACAGAGATCCACCTGCCTCTGCCTCCCGAGTGCTGGGATTAAAGGCGTGCGCCACCACCGCCTGGCTATGTTTAAAATTAAAATGTAGTGAAAGATAAAGTAACAGAGAACAAAGTCTTTATTTAATTAACTGTGGGAGATTATCTTCCATATGTTGGCATCTACAGAGTTTCTCTACGGAGGACATAATTTCTTTATAGTGTTCAATGGACAGGTTGTATCTTCAACCAGAATGTGGTTTAGAGAGAACAAATCAGATGATTCTTTAGCCCTTTCATGAGAAATCCTATAATCCTTTGTATTTGAACTTTTTTTTTTTTAAATAAATAGGTTAGTTAAAGTTCCTGAAAAGGATATCACAACCTTAGTCACTTTCAGTTTAACACTTTTCCTATTTATTTATTTTTTTAAAATTAACATAAAAAGTTTAGATAATATTCTTTAAATTTTCAAACCTATTGTGTTTGCTAAAATTAACTTTCCCCAGGTCCAGATCTTCAGGCCAATTAAGTTTTGGGTAATATCAATTTTATATTTACACAGTGAAATTAGGTTATAAAAATTAGCAAATAGTAAGCACAAAAAGTGACCCACATTTTAAATGAAAGATGTTCCTGAACTCTGGTATATATCTCTTCATATTACATAAAGTAACAGAAATAACAGACAAATAATAAATTTTCAAAAAATATCTTTAATTCTGCCTTCAAGGTCTTATTTTTGAACACTTATTTTGAATCATCGACTCATTGCTAATTTTTTATTATATATATATATATTAAGCTAGCATTATTTGAAGATTTGTTATTTATTTAATGTAAATCCTAGAGAAGTAATAACTTGATAAACAGGGAAATGTCTATATTGATATGTAAAGGTTTGCCAAATTATGCTCCTACTATTTCTAAAGCACGTATCCCCAGGAACCAACATGAAAATCCACTTCAGCACATAACACTTCAGTGGGAATAAAAATTTTCGTGAGCAAATGTAAACCCAGTTTTTCTTTAATAACTGGTTATGTCTTCCCTGAAGATGTTATGCTTTTATTTTTATTTTTTTTTGATTGACCACATCTAATATTTTAGAGGTCAGTGGACAATCTGCAGTAATGGTTCTCACTTTCCACATTTAAATGGGTTCTGATGGAGCAAACTCAGGCTTGGAGGCCAGTTCCTTTACTGTCTTCTCAATCCAAGGTTTGTATGTCTTTGAGATTTACTAGAAAGAGGAAAGAAAAATGTCATATATGTCTCCCTCTGCCTCTTCCCTCTGTTCCTTCCTTTCCTTATCTTATCCTAACATTTTGAAAACAACATAAAATCTTGGAGTAGGAAGTAGTGGTGGGGAGTGGAAATGGGGAGAGGAAGTTAAAAACTGGAAAGGCAAGACAAACCTAACCCACCATAAATGAGAGATAACTGGTGTTTTGTTCACTGGCAGGAGCCAGTCACTTTCACTACCATGTATACTGTTTGTTTCCCCCTCTGTATTTACTGAGTTATCTGGAATGTATGTTAAACTTCAAATTAAGGAATCTATTATTTATCCTAAATAACATGGGACTGATAACTCCTTTGTCATTTTCTTAGTATTTGTTGAATGTTCATAACCGGTAGATCGTTTGTCTCTGTGATTAAGTAGGTGAGCAGAGACTTTGGTTCTCATCCACACCCCATCTCTGAACCTTGATTATTACGTTAGCAATCTCCTAGTGACAGGTATTTAGGTTACCCAGGCACCTCATTAATCACATTAATGATGTTAGACACAGAAAGAAAGTTGAGGAATAACTTGCTCTGTCACTTGATATCTCTCCACTAGGAGCCTCATCAAGGACAATGAAAGACATTGACATTGGCATTTGATATTAATTCTACTGAAAACAGCAATGAAGCAGCTGGATTCCAAACAAGTGACATCTTACCCATGAGAACTCAAATGAGACTGTGGTAGAATCTTAAAAATTTAAGTCTTTTTTTTTTTTTTTTTTTTTTTTTTTTGCTTAGAGAAAGTTACCTTAATAAAGGTAGTGAAAGGAGGCAGAGGTTTGAGGAGACAGTCTGGGTTTCAATCTCTCATTTTTGTTTAAGTTCTTTTGGAGATATTTTCTTTAGCAGGTTAAAAACCAAAATGATTGCTTGGAAAAGCTAAGCATTAACTCTGGGTCTGACATTTGAGCAAAGAGTCCTTAGGCTTGCTGAGACCCCATATTTGGTATTGGAATTAATATAAAAAGGGTGCCTTTTTTCACTTTTTCTGTGGAAACTATACAATTTGCAACTTGAAACTAGCTACCAGCTACAGCAGAAGCTGAAAACCTGGCTGCCGTATAAACTATATTGGACTTCCCCAAAAGATGGAGGATTAGAAACTCTGTATGGGGCAGAGTGCAATGCAAAATTAATTTAAAAATAGGCTCAGTTGCTGTAAGAGAAAGAGATGAAGGAAAAGAAAGGCTTGATTTTTCTCTGCAAAGTAACAACTAAGTCTCCATCTAGGTGTGCCTTACTGTTCACACCAGGTTGAGTTGGAAGATGCCGTTGATGTTCCCATCTTTGAAAAATGACATTGCAAGAACAACAAGCTATGGAGATGTTTGAGCTGCAAAGAAGCAACCAGGAGCTGGTACAATCCACACATTGAGATGGTCAGCACATAACAGGCTGCGTAGATAGAGACAGGAGTGAATCATGAGCTTCCTAGAGTTACAAATGAGCATAGAATAACCCTCATTCCACTGTGTGGGGAGCTAAATGGGGATGCACAAAGTGGGCTATTGATGTTGGCAGTGTTTCCTGATGTGCAGATGATTGGGAAAAACTTCCCAGTGGCAAAGGAAAACACAGCCAGGTCCTTCTACTGCACTTAGAGCCCCAGTAAGAAAAACAAAAAGCCATGCAGGTGGGAAGAACAGTCCATCAAACACCAGAGATGAAATTGCAATTGGCAGGTAGAAAAATTAGGCAAATTGTGAATTTCTGCAGATAAATCCATCTCATGAGAAGGGGCACACTGATTTAACACTGAAATTAGCACATCTGCTCCCTGAAGCGAAGACTGATATAAACACACCCGAAGAGAGGAGGGACCACATCATCCCAACTAGGGAGAATTACTGACCCAGATAGTAGCCCCTTCTGTTCCAGTTTATTTCTTATTTATTCATTAAGTTTTACTTTCTAATTCATACTTTCACAATCATTTCTCAATTTATACTTTATATAATTTTTCCAGGTGTACTTTGGCTTTACCTCACCTGAACAGATCTTTATGACTTTTCCTTCTCTTTACCTGCTCTACAATACCTTCTTCGTTTTCACAAACCTATAACCCAAATATTTTCCTTCTCATTCATGCGGTGGTCCCCCCTTTCCTTTACCCATCCACTCCTCATTTGACTTCTTCATTGCTGAGAATCTTAGCTCACAAATACTGCAACTTATATTTCACCTAATCAGTTCCTTACTGCCACTGTCTTTTAATTTTATTAGAGACTGTGCTAAGTGCACACTTCTGTAACAGAGCTTTCTACTGAAAATCAGCCTTGAGGGCTGCTGTCAGGTAATTATACCTATTGCCCAAATTAGTTTTTCTCCTAAATACTCCTGAGGGACATGAATCCAAATAAGGACAACTAGGAAGATGTCTATAAAACAAAACAAATTGAGTGGCAAAAGGGAAAAAAAAAAACCCTGGAGGATATATAAATGCTGTTGTGTGAGGGAAAAAAAACAAAGACACATATGAAAATACCCAAAATCCCCGTGAAACCTATGCAAGCTCACAAGTCCCTCCATGTGAGATACCAAACATAATAAGATAACTTGAGCGCTAGATAAAAAGTTTGGAGTCCTATATTTTAAAATGACTTAAGTCTACATAAAGGAATCAAAGAAGCAGGTGAATAAAGTAAAGAAATAAATTAAATAACAGAACAAGAAAGTCAGCAAAGTAGATGAAATAGTTAGAAATTTGGGAAAGGAATTAAAGAACATGGGGGGAGTGGATTAAGCAAGGAGCTCAAAATCCTGGAAAAAAAATGAAAGAAGTCATAGACAGAAGGAGTCAAGTCAATTCATTCATATAATTATGAGTAGAGAACATCATCAGCCAAAAAAGTGAGCAGAGGAATCAACTTCTGAGATAAAAGACAAGGTTGAAGCAAACTTTAAATAACGTAGCACACTAAAACATACATAAAGAAAAGCAATACTCCTGATCAAAACTTAAAATGACTCTAGGATATGTACCAGGAGCAAGTGTAAAAGTACAACCACATTATAGAAGGAGCTGGACAAAGACTAAAGACATAGGTAACTTACTCAAAACAATTAGAACAGAAAATTACCCAAACAGCACAAGGACACATATACTCAAACACAAAAAGACTTTAGAACTTCAAATAGTTACGACCATAGAAAAACCGATCCAGGAACATCATAGACAAGATATCAAAAATTCAAGGCAAAGAAACTATATTAAAAGCTGTAAGTAGAAAATGACAACTCTCACATCACAGGGAACAAGAGAATAAATTCAGATCTCCCATCAGCAAACCCCAAACTCAGGAAAGCATGAAAGGATACATTTCTGAAATGCAGTCTGAAAGTAACTGCTAATAAAGATTGCTATAGCAACTCATATATCATAATTGATTGATAGATGAAAACAATTTAAGACAATAACAGAGCTAAGGCAATTCAGGACAACCATATCAGCTCTAAACAAAACAAACAAAATTTACAGAAAAAGGAAAAACTTAAGGAACTACTGTGCACAGAGGAAAAGGAAAAATAGTCTCAGTCATGAGAATGCAGTAAAGAATAAATTATCTTCTGGGAAAGGAGCAAAATGGTGATGCATTATTTAAAAAAAGACTCTATAAAACATGTCACACCAAATTGAGGCAGAACCAAGTTCCTCCCCTTAATCAAGGCTGGGCAAGGCAATCCGCCATGAGAAATAGGTTCCCCATAGCCAGTTCAAGCATCAGTGACAGGTCTTGATCCCACTGCTGGAAGCCTGACAAACAGACCAAGCACAAGCTATGCAACTGCCGTACACATGCAGAAGGCCTATGTCTTCCTATTCAGGTTCCCTAGCTGTCGGTCCAGACTCCATGTGCTCTGACAAGCTCAGGTCATCTGTCTCTGTGGGTTCCGCTGTCATGACCTTTACTCCAGTGGCTTGTGCAATAATCCCTCCTCCCTCAATTCAACAAGACTCCCAGAGCTAGACCCAGTGCTTGGGTATGGTTATCTCTGCATCTGCTTCCATCAGTTGCTGGATGAAGGTTTTTTTTTTTTTTTTTTTTTATGACAATTAGAGACACCAATCTGGTTACAGGAGCACTCATGGGAGACTCGACTCTTTTTGAAGGGAGACAGAAAAGTGGATGGGGGGTAGATGGGAGGAGGGGAGGGAATGAGAGGATAGGAGAGAGGATAAATGGTACATGATATATAAATATAAACAAAATATAATTAATTAAAATAATCTGAAATAAAATAGGAAAATTTACTTTGAGAATAAAAGTATTAAGGATGAGTCTATCTGTTACATATTTGATATTCAATATAATTTTTAATTATGGACCAGTAAAATATATTATTTTTGTCAGAAAAAGAGTCTTCTTACCTGTCAGGAGCTTTTATCACAAGCTATTGTGGGCCATGACACAATTTTAGAGTTTATATCCACTAATAATTCAAATGTCAACCCACCAAAGGAAGTATTCCCTGATGAGGTACCCCATCACCAAGACTTTCAGACCACTGACTCTGAAAACTTTTGCTTTCATCTGTAATTTCACTTGTGCCATAACAGCTATGACATTTCCACATTACCATGCATTTTCATGAAATGTGTATCTGTAATCTCATGATCACATCTCAATTTTATGGTTCTCAACAGAAGTTGAAATGGCCAAAAGACACTTAAGGTCATGCTCAACCTCCTTAGCGATCAGGGAAATGCAAATCAAAACAACTTTAAGATACCATATTACACCTGTCAGAATGGCTAAAATAAAAAACACCAATGATAGCCTTTGCTGGAGAGGTTGTGGAGAAAGGGGTACAGTCATCCATTGCTGGTGGGAATGCAAACTTGTGCAACCACTTTGGAAAACAATGTGGCGGTTTCTCAGGAAATTCGGGATCAACCTACCCCTGGACCCAGCAATACCACTCTTGGGAATCTACCCAAGAGATGCCCTATCATACAACAAAAGTATATGCTCAACTACGTTCATAGCAGCATTGTTTGTAATAGCTAGAACCTGGAAACAACCTAGATGCCCTTCAATGGAAGAATGGATGAAGAAAGTATGGAATATATACATATTAGAGTACTACTCAGTAGCAAAAAACAATGACTTCTTGAATTTTGCCTGCAAATGGACGGAAATAGAAAACACTATTCTGAGTGAGGTAAGCCAGACCCAAAAAGAGGAACGTGGGATGTACTCACTCATATTTGGTTTCTAGCCATAAATAAAGGACATTGAGCCTATAATTCATGATCCTAGGGAAGCTAAATAAGAAGGTGAACCCAAAGAAAAACATATAGGCATCCTCCTGAATATTAACCTTTATCAGGCGATGAAAGGAGACAGAGACAGAGACCCACATTGGAGCACCAGACTGAAATCTCAAGATCCAAATCAGGAGCAGAAGGAGAGAGAGCACGTGCAAGGAACTCAGGACCATGAGGGGTGCACCCACACACTGAGACAATGGGGATGTTCCATTGGGAACTCACCAAGGCCAGCTGGCCTGGGTCTGAAAAAGCATGGGATAAAACCGGACTCGCTGAACATAGCGTACAATGAGGACTACTGAGAACTCAAGAACAACGGCAATGGGTTTTTGATCCTACTGCATGTACTGGCTTTGTGGGAGCCTAGGCAGTTTGGATGCTCACCTTACTAGACCTCGATGGAGGTAGGTGGTCCTTGGACTTCCCACAAGGCAGGGAACCCTGATTGCTCTTAGGGCTGATGAGGGAGGGGGACTTGATTAGGGGAGAGGGAGGAAAATGGGAGGCGGTGCCAGGGAGGAGGCAGAAATCTTTAATAAATAAATAAATTAATTAATTAAAAAAAAATTTATGGGCACATATATTTGTGGATGGTCAGGAAGATGAATTTTCATTTATATGTATAATTTGATAGATAGAATACATCCTTCATAACTAGATATAATTGTCCCACAAGGACTATAGACACTAAAAATCCTGTTTTGTTCTTTTGTTCAGGTGAATTGCACACAATTTGCTCACCTTAACTTCAGAGCAAGTTCAAACTAGACTAATGTAGGATTCCCCTCTACATCCTATGAATACCACTGGTTAATAAAGAAACTGTCTTAGGCCTACACAGGGCAAAATATAGGTAGGCAGGGAAAACTAAGCTGAATGCTGGGAGAAAGGAGGCGGAGTTGGGAGAAGCCATGTAGCCCCCCCAGAGACCGATGCTGGATGAAACTTTACTTGGTAAGCCACAGCTACACGGTGATACACAGATTAATCAAAATGGGTTAAATTAATATGTAAGAGCTAGTCAATAAGAACTTAGAGCTAATAGACCAAGCAGTGATTTAATTAATACAGTTTGTGTGTGGTTATTTCAGGTCTGAGCAGCCAGAATGAGCAATCAGCCTTCATACAACACTAGACCAAAGGCTTTTTTATAAATAGGTCATAATCTTAAAACTTTACAAGTATGTACAAGGTCAGAGTCACAGATGTCTAACCAAGCAGCTGAACAAAGCATCCTAAGAAAAGCATGCCAATTCTTCACTTGCCAAATCTCTTAACACAAGACCTATGTCACAAAGTTTATCTCACTGGGCACTGTACCCCTTTTCTCTGGTCATGGTCTTACTCCTGTAACCTTTTCAGCTCCCTATCACTTACCTGAGGAATGTGTTTTTGACCAATGAGAGGTAACTTTTGTAATTTTTTATTCCTTCAAGACTCCTGTAAGAAGAAGAGTTTTTAGGTTAGAAAGAGAAGAAGCTAGGAGAAATTAGAAGTAGAATAGGTGAATTAGAATAGAAACAGAACAAAAAAGAGACTGATTCAGAAAAACGTGAGAGAGTTTGCTTGCACTCAGAAAATGTCCTTTTTGCTTGCTGTAGCTTCCATTATAAACTCTCAAGAAAGTCTTGGAACTGGACCCCAAAGGCTCTCACTACTTACCAGTGTTAGAGCTATTGTGGAATATTTAACTATGAAAGATAAGTTGCATTTGTTTATGCTGTGGAATATTACTTAAACTGTATAAAATTATGTTGCATTTGTTCATGCTGCATTTGTTTATTGATGTAAGATACAATTTTTTAATGCAAAGATGTGTTGTACTTGTTTCATCTTGCATGCCTAAGGCACCTGATTGGTCTATTAAAAAATTGGATGACCAGTTGGTAGACAGAGAAAGGATAAGTGGGGCTAGTGAGCAGAGAAAAGAAATAGGAGGAGAAATCTAGGCAAGGAAGTAGTGGAAGAAGAGAACAAGGGAGAAAGAGAAGGACATGCCTGATGCCAGAAACCAGGCAGCTCCCAGTGAGCCAGACACTAGAAGAAACTGGGAAGTAATATATACAGAAGGAAAGAAGCTCAAAAGTCCTGAGGCAAAACATAGATAAAGAGAAACAGGTTAATTTAAGTTAAAAGTACTTACTAGAAATGAGCCTAGGTTATGTAGCACTCATAACTAATAACATGTCTCCATGTGCTGATATAAGACATGGTTGGTGGCCTAAAAGAAAAAAAAAACTGGCACTTGAAGGTTTATATTTTTATTTATGTCCATATAGGAATTTTAATCAAGCCTTTTCTAAAGATTAAAGTAGACTATTTCAGCCTTTTACCATTGTATCTTGACCTGTTGGTCATCTTTTACACAGTTGAGTGTTTTTTGTTTCATTCTTAGATTAGACTTCCAACCTAATTATCAGAAAAAAAGAAAAAAAGCTCAGAGATAAACTACAACACAGATCAAATGACTTAGTGACAATCTATAGGCTATTCCACCAAAAGATTTTGAATGTACGTTCTCCTCAGACAGCTATAGAACCTGTTGAAATGTTGAACACATTTAGGCCACAGCAATATAAAAATTCAAAATCATTCTATATATCTTATCACGTAATACTGAAATAAATAAATCAGAGTTGAAAGAAAAGCCATTTGTGCTGATTACAGGGAAATACACAGGACATTAATAATCTTAAAATATGAAAAATTATGTCCCAATAGTTGGAAAGTCTAGAAAAAAATGTGTATATGCTCAAAATGTTCTACGAAAACTGGATTATGAAAAAATTAGAAAATTGGGATAGACCAGCCATGTATAATGAGTTTGAGTCAATAATCAGAAATTACCACCACCACCAACAAAATTTATCATGTTCTCATAGCTTCACTGGTGACTTCAACAAAGCATCTTACTGAGAAGCCATGTCTTCTCAAATGCTTCCAAGTAACTGATGAAGTACTTTGAAAAGTGCTCATTTTTCCAGGGCAGTGTGATCATACTTCCTAAGCCGGCCAAGGGCACTACAAGAAGACAAAACCCCAGGCTGCAGTCCCTGATGAATGCAGCTGCAAAAATCCTCAGTGAGGCACCAATAAATGGAATTAAGCTTCACACACTGACTATTATGTACGTTGTGGTCCGGGGATGCTTGAATACTCAGGGGTAATGAGCCTTCTTTCTTTCATTTTTTTGAAATACTGCATGAAACAGCTAATGGTTAAGGTCTTGAAGGCCGTGGCTCAATGGGAAACTTTTTTTTAAGAGTTTGAAGTATTTGATAGGCTGTTAGTGCAGCCACAGGATGGATTTGTAGTGTATTTGAGTGATTGGCTCTGCTTCTAATGAAAAGCTGTTACCTACTGCAATAAAACACTACAGAACCGTTAATGTCAGCCAGAGATGCCTGTCTTTAATGGAAAAGTGGTCTTTCCTGGGAGCCTACGATTACTATCCAAGGGTTTTCAAATCCTTTTCAAGTGATATTGAGAAAGTAGCAGAATGAGGGTTCTAAGATCTTTTGCCTCCCTGAGAATCTAGGGCTTACACTGAGTGGGTGCTTGACTGTCCATAACCCTCTATCAACTGTGGCTAAGTAGTACTGGCATGTGGATTGAGAATTGTACCTTCATAAATGATTGCCTCTTGGATGTCTATCCTGTCAGCTTCAAGCCAAGGTAGGCTTTTGAAGCTCCTAGGCCCTTTCTTTGGATGGTTAGAGGTGGAAAGACAGAAAAGTCTTTGGTTCATCTCCTGTCCTCCAATTTGAACACATTCCTCTAACTATGAGGTTCATAATGTAGAGCAAATCCCTGATTGGAATAGCTGAGATGTTTTTCCCAAGTGAAAACCCCAACAGCAGAACTAAATCTATAAAAGCAATGGCAATATGTGTTTCCTTAATATTTGTCTTATTTTCTGTATTTTCTTTCATAAAATAAGATTGCTCTGCATTTTAACTGCAGAGTTCATTTAAAAATCAATAGCATTTTTGAGTCACAATTCTAGGTCCTTGCATATACCTCCTCCCTTTCCCCAAGATGGAGTTGAGGCTGAATACAAGGATTTCAATATTTCATTTTCCTGTCTAAAATCTCTCTTCAGACCCCTACAAGTAGAACCTCTTGGAATAGCTTCCTATTTTTTTAAACACGTGGTCCATGCATTCTCTTTTATGGACCATGCAGCTTTGGCCGCAATATGTGGTGTGGCTCTCTGATCTTATCTCATTACTGAGTATGGTTGCTTTCAGAATGCTTGAAAAGTAAATTTATTCTAGACTTCTGCTTGTCGTGTTTTTCTTTTTAAATTACTGTTCTAAAGTGCCCTCCAGTAACTCGGAGAAGCTGTTGTCTGCTCAATGCACTTTTTTTTTTGTCTTTTCTTTTGTATCTGCCAATGATTTTATATTGGTAATTTGTGCAGTTCTAGCTAAGAGCTTGTTGGAACTGCCAGTAAATGATGGGTATTTTGAACTTCAATTTAATCTTGCTCACTGACTGATTTTACTTGTACTAAACCATACACAGCTTTGGCATGGTTGCCTTTATTTATTTCTAGCTAATGAAAATTTGGAATTAAAGGAGTGATATTTTCCTCCCCTATTTCTAAAGATTCATTATTTAGTTGGTCAAAATTACCATGGAGCTCCGGAATTCTAGATTTGGAAAGAACTTTGGAGACCATCTGGTCTAAGCATGTCTCTTGTCAGATTGAGCCTCCAAGCTTGAACACATGCTAACTGAACTAAAACTAGAATCCAGATCTCTGGTTTCCAAGTCTCAGCCATTAATTCTTACTGTCTCTGTTAGACTTTACCTTCAGTATAGTTTTATGTCTTGCTTTTCAGAACAAAGAACTGTGAGGAACATACTTCTGATTTATCTGGAAAACTTTGGCAGCCTTACGTCAAAGAAAGGAACTTAGCTAACCTTCGGAGTTGTTTAACCATGAGGGAGCCTAATTAGATTTTTTCAATTCTCTTTCTATCTTTCATCTGTCTCTAATAAAGCATTTTTCTCTATATTTATTGAATATCACAGAAAACAAGGTATATGAATGAAATGAGGAATCTTTGATTTCTTTTTTCTTTTTAAAACCAGAGTTTAGAAGAGAAGAAGTTACTTCCTGGTTCCCATTGACCCAGAATAGCACTTAAAACAGCACACAGATGTTATAAAACCATATCTGCATTTTGCTTTCAACATTTATAGTGCACATTTTTTCTAGTTTACTTTCAACCTCATGGCTACTTTCAGCAAATGATTACCACAACACACACACACACACACACACATGCACACACACATACATACACACACACACTCCTGAGTCAGGGACATAGAAGAGTACATGATTTAAGATTAATGATATATATTTAGCTTACTTTGTGAAAGCTGATTGCATGGGAAGTCCAATACATAATACAGTTGGTTATATTATTTTCTTAAAGACAAATTAAAATTTAAATAGGCTGAATACAAGGGAGAAAAACAGATTGAGTATATAGTTTCAAATTAATTAATATTAAATTGGTTGCTGTTTGAGCAAAAATTCAGAGTCTGAAAGGGAGTGGTGTTTTCAGAAAATACTATTCCTACACTTTTGTTACAGATAACATGACTCTGGCTCTTTTGGTAAATAAGAATTTTCTCAAAGAGGACTATAATCTCATAAAATCCCATAGGTTAGAGATGAGAGATGGAGCCTAAAGGGGCTTCAGGGGCCTTTTGTAATATGATGCTCAGGTTCTTTGTGATTCAGTTAGAGAACTGAGTCAAGACAGGGGGTAGCAGGAATAAAGATTTACTGAAAGTGAGACAAAGCAAAGGTTTGACTCCACACAGCAGAGCAGGCTCCAGGAGGAATATAGTTCAAGAACTTTCCTTTTCCAGTCCTGGGATTTTACAAAAGGGAAGGGAAGAGTTCCTTGAAAGAGGTCTCGCCTTTGGCTTTCTTGAGAATTATTTTTTTGTTTGTTTTTTTTGGAAAAATCTATACAGTCCTTGGGATGTCACAAGATAGTCTTTCTTTCTTGCATACTGGGTCCTAATGTTAAGCTTCCAAAGATTCAGTTGCCTGTGTCACACTTGGCTCTTGCTTCATACCTCAAGGGAAGCTCAAACAGAAAGGTCATTGGCTCATATGGACTTAGTGTCTTCCTGGACTTAGCTATACTTTAGACAGGTATTTCCTTGACTATAGTCTATGAATTCTTACAGTACTTTCCCAGAATTTACTATTATCAGTTATGACCCTTTCAGCTATGAACCTTCTGGTCTCCCATAAGTTTATAAGACAGGCATATTTTTCTTACAGAAATGAAAATCATTTGAAATATAGTCATTAAAAAGCACTCAATACATGATTCACTAAGTTCCTTTAACAAATGAAATCTAGAGGACCTAATCATGACTATTTCTCTACAAGTGCTTCTGTGGTATCTCTGAGGTGCCCCAGTACTTTAAAACAAGTCCTCTTTGTTTCAATGGAGTGAATTCAATCTCTCTCCTGTACTGGCCTAATATAGAATAAAACTTTTCTTTGATGCTCAATTTGCTGGCTTTATTTTATTTTATTTTTTGGCATTTTGATACCTCTGGTCAAAAGGGCTAAATGGAATTTCAAACATTTCCTTTTCCATTCTTTCCATGCCAATTTGCAGTGAGAATTCTCTTTCTCATGGAGAATTCCACTAGTTACCTCACCAAGAATCCAAGAACACATTAGAAAAATTATCCATTATGATCAAGTAGGCTTCATCTCAGGGATGCAGGGCTGGTTCAACATATGAAATCTATCAATGTAATCCATTATATAAATAAACTGAAAGAAAAAAAACCATATGATCATTTCATTAGATGCTGAAAAAGCATTTGACAAAATTCAATATCTCTTTATGATAAAGGTCTTGGAGAGATTAGGGATGCAAGGCTCATACCTAAATATAATAAAAGCTATTTACAGCAAGCCAACAGCTAACATCAAATTAAATGGAGAGAAACTCAAAAAGCCATCCCAGTAAAATCTGAAGATGCTCTTTATGGAGTTTGTTAGCCATTTGGGCAAGAAACTGCTCTTTCCTGGTCTTCTTGAAGAACTTGAGATGCAGGATCCACAGAGAAATGACTGCTGAGCTTACCTAAAGGTAAAATGATTCTTTAGGTTTCCTGCTTCATGAAAGAGACTGGCAGACATTCTGCAGGACACCAAATAAAGTGACTGACAAACTGCCAATATAGGCAGAACTGTCTTTGAAATTTCCTGCTTCATGGAAAAGTCTGGTAGATGCTATGGGCCTATAGGCTGAAGATGGGTGCCTCAATGTTGCAGAAGAACTTTGGGTGCCTGTCCAGAAGGTGAGATGTTTCTGTAAATTCTAGAGTTTTGGAAGATGCTTACAATGAACTTAGTGCTTACTTAGGTAATATTATATCCTTCAGTGGTCTTTGATGAAGTTGAAGAATTGATAATTATTGTTTTCCTTAGTTATGATAAAAGATAAAGTAGATAGAAATGTTGTAACTGTAATTCTTGCTTGATACCTGTTTTGTTATATGTAATTTTGCTGTGTTAAAGTTAAAATCTTCTTTTTTTAATTAAACAGAAAAGGGGAGGTGATGTGGGAATCCCCTCTGCATGCTGTGATTACCATTAATAAATAAAGAAACTGCTTTGGACCTATAGCAGGGCAGAACTTAGATAAGTGGTGAAAACTAAACTGAATCTTGGGAGAAAGGAGGCAGAGTCACAGAGAAGCAATGTAGACTGGCCAGAGATGGATGCTGGAACTTTAGCTGGTAAGCCACAGCCACTTGGCAATACACAGAATAGAAATGACTTAAATTAATATGTAAGACTTAGGCATTAAGAAGCTAGAGTTAATGGGCAAATATGTGATTTAAATAATATTGTTTCTGTGTGATTATTTTGGTTCTGGGCAGCCAGAACAAGCAGACAACTCTAATACCCTTTATGTTTCAACTCTTACAAAAAGAATGAAAGATATTTGTTAAAGTACATATGGTTCAAAATTTCTTTCTAGTATTAAGATTACTGCTTATTAGTAGTGTTTGAAATGAAAAATTGGGCTAAGGAACAGTTAGAGGTTAAATCTTGACTTGGTGGAAGATTTACAGCACATGTACACTGGTTAATATTTACACTGTGTGCTGGTTTGAGTCCTCTGAGAAACTCATGTCAAGAAGAGATTTGCTATGACAGAGTACTATTAGAAGAAACACTCATGACAACTGGGACACTGAAAGAGCCATTAGATTGAAGCTCAAGTCTGATACTGAGTGAACATTAGAGGGAATGAACTTCATGGGAAAGCATCTAGAGCAAAGAGGTCCAGGAAAGGCTTCAGTTCACATTAGAGATGGCTGTCATAACAATTTCACAATTCCCAGAGATAAAGTTGTTGAATCATGGAGCTAAAACAATGCAGACAAGGATTTCAGAGTGTATCAGTTGAACCTGGACCCATGAAGAGTTCTGTAATTGACTTGTGCAGGTATATTGTTGTAGACACCATATCATGCAGGTATTATGTGGCACTTTGAATGAGAATGTCCCCTACAGGCTCATATGTTCAAATACTTTGACCCTCATTGGTGATTCTGATTTGAGAAGGATTAGGAAATGTGGTGTTATTAGGCTGTGGCTTACCAGTAAGTTTCTTTCATTTTTATTCTTTGGCACAATGATAATACTTTGTTTAGGTACCAAAATTCTAGCAAAGTAGCATCATTGTGTCAATGAGAAAGTTGGGAAAGACATATATGATGTGGGATGTCCCTCTGTATGTTATGAATATGTTTTATTACCTTTGGTTAATAAAGAAGCTGCTTTGACCTATAGCCAGGCAGAATATAGCTTGGCAGGAAAACTAAGCTGAATTCAAGAAGAAGGCAGAGTTAGGTAGATGCCATGTAGCTGCCAAAAAAGAAAGATGAAAGAAACTTATTGGTTAGCCACAGCCTTATGACGATACACAGATTAATATAAATGGGTTAATTTAAGATATAAGAACCAGCTAGAAATAGGCCTGAGTCATTGGCCTACTGGCCAACTGACCAAACAGTGTTGTAATTATTAGAATTTTTGTGATTATTTGGGTCTGGTGGCTGGAGAACCAAAGTACAGTCTCTGCTTACACATATATAGAGGACACAAGAGTAAGTTTGCAACATCACACATCAGGAGTCTCTGAGAGTGTTGATATTTGCAGTTTAAGAACTGTGCAAGGAAAGAGAGTCAGAAGCATGTATTTCACCTAAGTACCAGAAATGGAAACTAATTATTGGTAATAGGAGACTTAAGAGTCCTCAGAAAAACCCTACGAGGGTCAAATATTTTTTCAGGAACTTCCTAAAGTATAATTGCAATAAGTTTTTTGAGATGATCTTGTCAATGTATGTTAAAATACATCAAATTTCTATCTGTATTTTAGGTGGTTCAGAAATTAAAATATATTCTAGAGAAATAGCCAGCCACACATTTAAAGATTTGCATAAACTTAGTTTATTATAGCATTATCTATAATTTTAGAAGGCACATAATTTCTTGGGAACAAGTAGGAGCTCATGTTTGTGAGTGGAATTTAGCTATTTAAGGGATAGTAGATGCTCCTGTTGAACTGAGCAGGTTTGCAAAAGTATATTTTTAGGAGAGAATGCAACATAGTAGGACTTAGCTTTTTATTGTTAGAATCCCAGCATGTTTTTATACCTTGTGGTTGTAGTTGGAATCTGAAATATCCCCCCCCCACTCACACTTTTAATTTTCTGTCTGTAGCTTGTGCTTTTTTGCTGAAGCTATGGAGTCTACAGGTGGTCAGCTTTTGCTGGTAGAAGTAGTTCAAAGAGGAGGACCTTTGAAGCTCATACTTGTCTGTGCTCCTGGCTTCTGCCCTCTGACTTCTGGTCTGTCACTGCAGGCTCACCTTGCCATGAACTCTATCATGTCTTCTCTACCCTGCTGGACTGAAATCTCTCCCTAGTAGTAAAACATAAGAAATTCCTTCTCTCTCAAGTTATTTCTTCTAGTTACTTTGTCTTGGTAATGAGAAAAGCAGTCACTACCAAGTCAGGTGACTTGGTAGTTAAGAATGTTTGTCCATAAACCTGATAATCTCAGTTCAGTCCTCTGAACCCACATGGTGGAAGAAGAGAATGAACATCCAGTGTTATCCTCAGATAGCCACAAGCATAATATGAATACACACGCACACATACACACACACACACACACACACACACACACAGAGAGAGAGAGAGAGAGAGAGAGAGAGCTAATTTAAAATATTACCAGTGATTTTAGTTATATAACATATTTAAAGTAATAAAATTACACTGGTCGAAATAGACTAGTGATCATCAGGAATTGAGATTATGGTGTATGGCTATCCAGGAGCAACAAGAAGGTATTTATGTTAATGAAATATGTCTGTTTTGATTGTGATGATGATTACACAGATAGATGCATAAATTCCATACTATATACACTAAAGACTGTATGTAAAAGCTAAGTCGTTCTTAATAGGGTCAGAATTTAAACTAATAATATTACAGTCATATCGACTTTCTGGTCCTTGCCAGGTAAAACAGAAACATAACCATTGGAGGAACCTAGGAAGTAAATTTCCAGGAAGTTTTTGGACTTCTCATGAGTCTTAAGTCTTTCAAAAGAAAAGGTAAAGAGAGAAATGGAAAGAGAGGGAGTAACTTAGAGGACTGTGTGTGTGTGGTAATGATGTAGAGAACTAAGTACAGTACACAACTAGTTATAAAAGCACTCTCTAAACAGTTGGTGTAATTATTTCATTAGTCAGTGTAAGACAAACAGAATTGTATCCTGGAAAATTTTGTTTTCTCCATTTATAGTGAACGAAAGCTTGGCTGGGTATAGTAGTCTGGGCTTGCATCCATGGTCTCTTAGTTTCTGCAGTACATCTATCCAGGACCTTCTGGCTTTCATGGTTTCCATAGAGAAGTCAGGTGTAAGTCTGATAGGTTTACCTTTATAAGTAACTTGGCCTTTTTCCTTTGCTGCTCTTAGTATTCTTTCTTTATTCTGTATGCTTTGTGTTTTGATTATTATATGGCGAGAGGATGTTTTTTTTTGATCCAGCCTATTCGGTGTTCTGTATGCTTCTTGAACCTTCATAGGTATATCTTTCTTTAGGTTGGGAAAGTTTTCTTCTATAATTTTATTAAATATATTTTCTGGACCGTTGAGCTGCGCTTCTTCTCCTTCTTCTATTCCTATTATTCTTAGGTTTGGTCTTTTTATTGTGTCCCATATTTCCTGAATGTTTTGTGATGAGACTTTGTTGGCCTTGCTGTTTTCTTGGATCAGCGTGTTTATTTTCTCTATGGTATCTTTAGAATCTGAGATTCTTTCTTCTATCTCTTGTATTCTGTTGGTTATGCTTGCTTCTGTAGTCTCTATTCGTTTACCTAGATTTTCCCTGTCCAGCTGGCCTTCTGTTTGTGTTTTCTTCTTTGCCTCCATTTCAGTTTTTAAGTCTTGAACTGTTTCCATTATCTGTTTGATTGTTTTTCCTTGGTTTCCTAGGGTATCATTCACTGATTTACTCAATTCTTCAAACTTTCTGTTATACTTCTCATCCATTTCTATAAGGGCATTTTTTACATGCTGTTTAAGGGTGTCAATCACTTTCATAAAGTCAATTTTATCTACTTCTTCATGATTAAGGTGTTCATGTACTCCTGTTGTGAGGTCGCTGGGTTCTGGTGGTTTCATATAGTTTTTTAGATTGTTGGGTGAATTCTTGCATTGGCGCCTACCCATCTCTTTCTCCGAATGCTCCCCTATGGATCTTCTTTTACCGGATCAGGTCTCCTTGCCTACTGATGTACCTTCCCAGTGATGGCACTCTGCAGTGATAGCTCTCCTGGTGCTCCAGTGATGTCTCTCCTGGTACCAATATCAGATCTCCGTGCCCAAAGACGGCTCTCCTGGTACCCAGATTAGCTCTCCCACTGATGGCTCTCCTGGTGCCAAGATCAGATCTCTGTGCAGGTTGGGTAGTTCGTAAACAAAGCTCCTACCTTGCTTGGTGCAGGCAGGCCAGTGAAACAAAGGAAGTTTTGCCTGCCTGCTTGCCCTGAGGATTTGCCCCCAGCACCAGACAGACTGAGCTGGATGGTGTTATGTGCCCAAAGAGGAAAGGGGGCAGAAGGAAGAAGGGTTCTGGATGCAAGCTGGGTGGGACAAGAAGAGAGAGGCAGTATGCAGGGTGTAGAGCCCCTGCAGGGAGCCCAGGGAGTATAGGGTGGGGGATGAGGAACTTCAGAGTTCCCTGTCCAGGGCTGTTTCCGACGCCGCCGGTCACAAACTCACCCCGCTGCTGTCTCTCCTGGTGCCTAGATCAGATCTCCGTGCAGGTTGGGTAGTTTGTAAACAAAGCCCTTACCTTGCTTGTTGCAGGCAGGCCAGTGAAACAAAGGAAGTTTCGCCTGCCTGCTTGCCCTGAGGATTTGCCCCCAGCACCAGACAGACTGAGCTGGATGGTGTTATGTGCCCAAAGAGGAAAGGGGGCAGAAGGAAGAAGGGTTCTGGATGCAAGCTGGGTGGGACAAGAAGAGAGAGGCAGTATGCAGGGTGTAGAGCCCCTGCAGGGAGCCCAGGGAGTATAGGGTGGGGGATGAGGAACTTCAGAGTTCCCTGTCCAGGGCTGCTTCCGCCGCCGCCGGTCACAAACTCACCCCGCTGCTGTCTCTCCTGGTGCCTAGATCAGATCTCCGTGCAGGTTGGGTAGTTTGTAAACAAAGCCCTTACCTTGCTTGTTGCAGGCAGGCCAGTGAAACAAAGGAAGTTTCGCCTGCCTGCTTGCCCTGAGGATTTGCCCCCAGCACCAGACAGACTGAGCTGGATGGTGTTATGTGCCCAAAGAGGAAAGGGGGCAGAAGGAAGAAGGGTTCTGGATGCAAGCTGGGTGGGACAAGAAGAGAGAGGCAGTATGCAGGGTGTAGAGCCCCTGCAGGGAGCCCAGGGAGTATAGGGTGGGGGATGAGGAACTTCAGAGTTCCCTGTCCAGGGCTGCTTCCGCCGCCGCCGGTCACAAACTCACCCCGCTGCTGTCTCTCCTGGTGCCTAGATCAGATCTCCATGCAGGTTGGGTAGTTTGTAAACAAAGCCCTTACCTTGCTTGTTGCAGGCAGGCCAGTGAAACAAAGGAAGTTTTGCCTGCCTGCTTGCCCTGAGGATTTGCCCCCAGCACCAGACAGACTGAGCTGGATGGTGTTATGTGCCCAAAGAGGAAAGGGGGCAGAAGGAAGAAGGGTTCTGGATGCAAGCTGGGTGGGACAAGAAGAGAGAGGCAGTATGCAGGGTGTAGAGCCCCTGCAGGGAGCCCAGGGAGTATAGGGTGGGGGATGAGGAACTTCAGAGTTCCCTGTCCAAGGCTGCTTCCGCCGCCGCCGGTCACAAACTCACCCCGCTGCTGTCTCTCCTGGTGCCTAGATCAGATCTCCTCAAACAGAATTGTAAAATGGAAAAATCTGTCATTAGTGAAAATTATCAATTATCTAGGGAATTGAACTTTAAGTAGCAAGGATAACGAAAGGTCATACGATGAGGAAATAATGTTGTTCAGAATGCATCTGCCTCAAGCCCATTTCTCATTGCCCATCTACCATCATGCCAGTCACTTGACATTTTACCCAAGAGTCATTAACGCATTATTGAAATATTTGTCTTGATTTAAGTGGTTGCATAATTTACAGTAAATGGCAGATTAAACTTTTCCATCTTCTAGACTTCAATATTAATGATATTTTGAACGCTTATAGTTTAATAATAGCTGCAATACATTATTGTCTATTACCTACTTACCTTTCTAATCCATCACAAAGCACAGACAGTAAGCAAAAGTAAATTGTAATCCATCTTTATAGACAAGATAAACTGACTTCTGGTGAATATGAATATCCTTCAGCGTGAATTAAACTTAGAATAGAGAAATACCAAAATTATCAAAAGTTTAAAATATTTAAATCTTATTTTTGTTTGCTACTTGTATGAATTTACAAGAGTCTAATGTATTCTAAGATTAGTGAAGAAATGTAAAAACAAGTTAAATCAGTAAGTCATCAATGAATATTTAAAATAATCTCTGGATCACATTAGTACTTTGTTAAGCCATAATCAGAAAAGCTTCCTTCTGAAACAGATGGGAACAGATAGAGAGCCACAGTTAGACATTTTGCAAAGAATGAGAGATATTAGAGCACTCTGCCATAAATGGGGTATCTCCATCATATCCCTTTCTTCAAGGATCAGAGGACGCTGCAGAAGAGGAGGTAGAAAGAGCCAAGGGAATGGGGGACACCAGGAGAAAATGGCCTTTTAAATCAATAGAATCAATGTACACATGAACTCACAGAGACTATGGTCATATGCACAGGGCTTTCATGGGTCTGAAGAAGATGAGGTTCTAGAACTTAAAGGAGAAGTGTACACGTGTTCCCATCCTTAATCTAGAAGCTATCTCCAATTGGTAATCCTTTGCATATGAAAATTTAGTTTTCTCTAAGGTAGATTCACGGGGGAAGCAAACTACTCTTAAGGGTAGGCTGTGTGTGCAGCTGTAGATGGCCAATAGGAAAGCGATTCAATGGAACTTTGGAGGTCCCTTGTCTTACAATGTCATGTCAGGGATTTTGCTTTTGTAAATTTTTACGTTAATATTTTTATTTTTATTTTATTATAATTTTCTTCCCTCTTTTTTACCTTGAAGGTCCTTTGTGTATACATATTATGGCTTCCAGTTTAGTGTTTTCAAGGACATCCTGAGGGTGTCAATGAATAGGACTCTGCACCTATATCTGTTTCCTGTGCTTTCTCTTGGGCAATTTTCCTTCTATTTGTTTGTTTGGTCCTCTTCTGGTTTTTGATCCTATTCTTTGTACCGTATACTTATGTTTTATCACTTTTACATTGTATCTTATTTTACTATTATCCTTTAGATGCCTGTTTTTTTCTAATGAAAGACAGAAGAGAGGTAGTTTTATTTTATGCATTCCAAGTTATGAAACTTAGTGACTAAGACCCTAGAGGATGCCTTGCTGAAAATCAAACAGTCAGTAAGAGTGATATATTGGGTATGGATGTTCATCACCATTTCTGATTGCAAATTCTGTCTGCTTTGCTATTTTGTTGATTTTTATTTCATAATTTCATACTTGGTAAATGCCTAGGTCCTAATGACATTAAACAATTCCTACTGTTTTCAGAAATTGTTCAAGTTTGCCTTTAAGAGATTCTGGGTCTTAGTGTGTGGGTGCACCCCTCGCGGTCCTCAGTTCCTTGCTCGTGCTCTGTCTCCTGCTCTTGATTTGGACCTTGAGATTTCAGTCCGGTGCTCCAATGTGGGTCTTTGTCTCTGTCTCCTTTCATCGCCTAAATGTTTTTCTTTGGGTTCACCATCTTAATTATCTTCTCTAGGACCACGCATAATAGGCTCAACGTCCCCTATTCATGGCTAGAAACCAAATATGAGTGAGTATATCCCATGTTCCTCTTTTTGGGTCTGGCTCACCTCACTCAGGATAGTGTTTTCTATTTCCGTCCACTTGCATGCAAAATTCAGGAAGTCATTGTTTTTTTACTGCTGAGTAGTACTCTAATATGTATATATTCCATACTTTCTTCATCCATTCTTCCATTGAAGGGCATCTAGGTTGTTTCCAGGTTCTGGCTATTACAAACAATGCTGCTATGAACATAGCTGAGCATATACTTTTGTTGTATGATGAGACAATGGGGATGTTCTATCAGGAACTCACCAAGGCCAGCTGGCCTGGGTCTGAAAAAGCATGGGATAAAACCGGACTTGCTGAACATAATGGACAATGAGGACTACTGAGAACTCAAGAACAATGGCAATGGGTTTTTGATCCTACTGCTCGTACTGGCTTGGTGGGAGCCTAGGCAGTTTGGATGCTCACCTTACTAGACCTGGATGGAGGTGGGTGGTTCTTCGACTTCCCACAGGGCAGGGAACTCGGATTACTCTTAGGGATGATGAGGGAGGGGGACTTGATGGGGGAGGGGGAGGGAAATGGGAGGTGGTGGCGGGGAGAAGGCAGAAATCTTTAATAAATAAATAAACAATAAAAAATAAAAAAAAGAAATTCTGGGTCTTTTCCAAGTAAATTAATCTTTCACAAATTCTTTATATGTTTATCTGAGTAGAATGGGTTATGTAGAACATATTATATATATCATTGGGTCTTTTAGATGATAATCTCATCTTGGAAGACATTATTTACTCAACTAGTATTATTTATTGCCTTTTAGGTTAAAATTTTTATTGTACTAAACAACCTAAAATCTATCTTCTTAATAGTTTATTTTTTAACTGCACAGCTTCCAATACTGTTTTATCAGATGTAGGTACAATATTGTACAACATATTTCTAGAATGCACTCATCTTATGTGATTGAAATGTTTGACACATATGAACAGTAAGTCCATACTGTTCTCTTTTCACAACCTCTACCAGAATTTGACTCTTTGCTCCTGAATTTGATGTCTTCATGTAGCTCATGTGAGTAGAATCAAGTATTACTTATCTGTGACTGAATTTATTTTGCTTAGTATAATATTCTCAAGGTTCAGTAATAAATAAATAAATAAATAAATAAATAAATAAGAAGTGAAGGATCTCCTTATTTCTAAAGACTGTGCAATATTCTATTGTATATATTCTGTACATATACACATATACAATAGATTATATACTGTATATATCACATTTCTTTATTCAGTGAAACCTTAGGGAGTTTTATTAGACAGTGTAGCCAGTGGTTTAATAAACATAAGAAAAATCTGTCTATTTATCTATCTATGTATCAATCAGTATCTCTGTATTTATCTATTATCTACCTATCTATCTATCTATCTATCTATCTATCTATCTATCTATCTATCTATCTATCTATCATCTATCCAACACACAGAGAGACACAAACAATTACATAGATATATACACACATATGCTCAAGGGCGCTTTTGGCAGAGTTTTAAAGAGGTAGACAAACTGTAAATTTCAGTAAGTACCTGAAGGGGAAGAGTGGAGAAGAGAAGGAAAAAAATTCATGTCCTTTAAGTTAAGCTCACATGGAGATTTACCAGAAGGTAGCCAAATAGCAGGGAGTAGGGAGCTTTAGAGAAAGAGTAAGGAAGCTCAAAGAACCAGAAATAAATATACCTAAACTCCTATTCAATATTTTATTTCAATTTTTTTCCCATTAACATCAGGAAGTGGGATTAGTAGGCCATATGGAAGTTATACTCTTAACTTCTTTGTGAAGTGTACTATTTGGTATTTATTTAACCCTTTCTAATGCTGTATGCTTTCTAATTTTGACTAGTTTGTAATAGTTTATTTTTTTCTGGTGTCAAGTTGAACAGTCCAGAAGAAAAAGTATATTAACTTGCCAAACTCAATAATATTCGGATAAATTACTATGAATAACGACAACAATAACAAATACAGAATAAAATGACTCTGTACCGGGTATCTTAAGTTTGATGACTAATTTAGTACCTAGGTGAAGAATCTGATTTCCAGATATTTATTTTAGTCTATATTGTAATTTTCAAACTTTGTTTTTGACTAGCTACAAATATTCAGTGATAGTAAGTAATACAAATTCTAGGCTTCTGACTTGTTTTTCTCTTCATTTTTAATCTGGCTTTTTGGTTCTTTAATGTTGGTACTTGATATTAAAGTTGAAACAAAGTCACTAATGACTTTTCTGTGTTGAGTATGTCTTTCCAGTTTGTCATAGTGCCCACAAAGCCTCAGCAGATTAGGCTGCTAGACATCCAGATGCGTCTGCACGTGTGGCATCTGATAAAGAGGAAGGGTGAGATGTTCCCTCAAGATGCCTTCTGGCTCTACACTTCACATGTTCTTGAATTAGAATTTAAGTCTTCTCTAGAAAAGCATTTCATGTACCCTATTTTGAAAAATATTGTTGCTGTAAGAGGTGATAAAAACTTCTAGGTCAGAAAGAATTGTAATGTGCTGAGCTTTTTAATCCACTTGGGAGACTCATAATTGTGTTCACACATTAATAAAATCGTCAGGAAGACATAATTTTAGGACTATGTATTGGTGTTATCTGGGTATTCCCCATGTTGGACATGTAATTCTGTGCATATATAGAGGAATTTCACTGTGAGGTGTGTTGCAATGAAGAATTGCAGTATTATACATTATTGCTTTTTGGAATAATTAATAGTTTTCTTAGAAAACAAGAAAGATAGTGATTGAGAAAGATTAGTAATGCTGATTCCTCAGATCCTTTTTCAGTTTCTTCTTTCTTGCGGTGTGTGTGTGTTTGTGTATGAGTGTGTATTGTATGTGCTAATGCACAGTGCGCCTGGGTGTACTCAGCTGCATAGCCAAGTAGTTGACATGGGGATGTTCTCCACAATCTTTTGCAACTTTTACATTGGAGACAGGATCTTTCACTGGCTGGTCAAGAAACCCTTTGGATTCACCCATCTCCATGCCCTATCTCTTGAGGTTAAAGACATACATCGCTACACTGACTTTTTACATGGGTGTTGCACATCTGAGTCCAGGTTATCATATTTGATAGAATTTTAGCAACAGAGCCTCCTCTCCTGCCCTCACCTCTCTTAATGAATAAATATAACAAACATTTAGTAAAAAATACCATATTTTAATTGTTCAAAAATCAATATGGCATACACATTAATGACCAACACAACACTCTTGAATTTGAGAAAAAGAAAATGAAATGGAATTCTAAGAAGAGTTGTAAAATTGGAAGCACTAGGCGAGCCCTCCGGGGTCAGTCCCTTTCAAATGATGGGAAAACTCCCCCTGTTTCATCAAACACATGTAGTCCAGTTTTTTCCTCTCTGTAACAATAAACTGTGACTGACCAACATTTTGTTGCAGTTGGTTCTGAATCAGGCAGCTGTTTGAGGCTGAGTGTTAAGATTCTCGAAGGTAGAACATGTACCACTTTCTAACATTACTTATCAATCCAACAAATACCTACTGAGTTCTTGCAATGTGTAGCCATTGACTACCAGTTAGTTAAGAGAACTAAGTCTGGCCCTGAAGAAGCACATCTGGTAGGGAAAACAAGGGCTAAGCAGGATAACTAAGCCAGCAACATCTAACTAATGATCTGTGACCATGAGAAAAGCATGCATCTGGATCTTGCAAGTGTTCGAGAAAGTCTAATATTCCTCTTTTGGCTGGATGGCACCGAAAAGACTCTTGTAGGAAAAAAATTAAGTAATACACACACACACACACACACACACACACACACACACACACACACACACATTTATGGTTATAGAACAAAATGAGGACAATGATGCATCAGTCCCAGGACTGAACACTGGTGACCATGATTGTGATTGTGGTGGACAGCAATGGGGAGGGTGAAAACACAAAGAGCTCAGACACATACAGCTGCACCTTCAACCATAGAAAGGGGTTTGGATTTTATTTGAAGTACACTGGAGGTTTGTTTAACTTTCTTTTTCTTAACAAATAGAGAAATGTTAGGTCTACTGTAAAACGATGAGAAATGTTATTCAGGAAATGAACATGACCAGGCTTGCGTCTTTCTCATATCACTATTTGATGCTGTTACTTTGGGTGAGGATAAGTTTTGCAGCAAAATTAAATGACAGACAATACATTTATGAAGAGTCGAGCTGATGGTGGCACAGGCTGTGGTAGGATAGCGGAGTTGGAGGACAATATGTGGATTATATTTAGTTCACATTTCATACAGTGGATGTTACTTTTGAATTTCATATGAGGTGTCAGAGGTGAGATGATTCCCAAGTTTCTGAGTCAAGAAACTGGGAGACTAAAGGCAATTTAATGGCATGAGGAAAGCCAAAAAGAAAGGTTTGGAGAGAGAACATTGCAATCAGGATTTGAGTCTGGAAGACTTTTATGAAATAATCATAAAAGAGGTCAGGGTGGAGAGGATGGGCCAAAGAAGAGAATCGGAGGAGGGCTGTGGCTCTGTACTTTGGAACCACTTTCTACTTGATTAAATGTGACAAATAGAATATAAACAGTTGCAAGAAGTACCTTCTCCTGGGTTTTGAGTTCCTGGAAACAAGTACAACACATATGTCATTTTATTCTATCTCAGATTTTAATGTTGGTATTTTTCTCATTAAGTGAGAAAGAGTATTAAAATCTAAAATTAAACAAGCATAATTCTTTTGTAAAAATTATTTTTATTGTGTGTGTATGTGTGTGTGTGCTTGTGTGTGTATGTGCCATATGCATACAGGTTCCCGGGGAGGCTAGAACAGAGTATTGAATGCCTTGAAATTGGATTTATAGGCAGTTATGAACTGCCCTATGAAAGTGCCAAAACGGAACCCAGGTCCTCAGCAAGAGCAGCAAGTTCTCTTAAGTGCTGAGCCATCTTTTCGCCCCTTGAAGAGTCCGATTTTTCACATCACATGAATACTGTTCAGGAAGCTGTGTAAGGAGAAAAGTTCATGCTACTCACGGGTAGATAGTTGCCTGTCAAGTGTCAATTGCTATAAAATCATCCTGACTAACCGAAGGCTGATGCTGCCTGATGGGCAGATTTCACCCTTGGATACCACTCTGGGAGCCCATTTTCTGGGTTTTGGGTGTTTTTGTTGTTCTTCTTTAGGTCTCTATTTAATTCAATTTATTAATATTTTTTTGACAACTGGGAAGCATGTTTCTTTGCTGATATAAGCTAAGTGGTCCTGACTCTGTCACCTTCAAATATTAGCTTCATATTTTACCTTGATATTTTCAGGTTAATAAAACTCAAGTTAATCTACATGATAGGGCAGAGATTCAATTTAATAAGTGAAACTCACTCACAAGAAGGTAAAACTGTGTGCAGTGGATGAAGGGAGCTGTGATCAATAGCACACCCCAACATAGATATCCGCCCTGGTTGTCAGCAGGTCTTTGCTATTTGGGTATATCTTTTAACCTCTGCATTAGCATTTGAGGCTTAAATAAACATACAGGAGAACTCAAGACTAATTTTAAAAGGAGAATCTTCTGATATTCAACTTCTTTAGTTTTGTCAGTTCTATGAGTAGCATTCACAATTATTTTTCTGCATCCCAGAAGTGAAATATTTTTCTGTACATCTTGGTATTTTTAGATATAAAATAGATTATTTGTTTGATATTTGATATATGTTCTGTTGATGGCTTTTAAAAGCTCTTTAGAACTGGAGAGTTGGCTCAGCAGTTAAGAGCACTGGCTGTTCTTCCAGAGGACCCAGGTTGAATTCTCAGCACTCACATGGCTGCTCACAACTGTCTATAAATCCAGTTCCAGGGGATCTGACATTCTCACACAAATGCACATAAATAGAATAAAGTAAAATAAAACAAAATACAAAAACTTTAAAAATTTTTTTTTTAGAAATAGGCAGGATTTCCTTTTTTTTGCTTTTCTTTACAGTTAGACAGATAAATAGTTGTTTTGTCTGGGGGATTTTTCTAATTGACAACTATGTGGCTGCTTTCTATTTAATTTTATTGGGTATTATGGTTTACTGAGTAATTAACTGTGCATTTTAGAAAATTTAGAAGCTAAAGAAAGCGATTTAGGTGCACTGCTGAGTAGTTTTCTTGTTCATTAGAGTTCTATCTGTGTTAAACGTTATTACAGACTTTAACAGTGTAGGAACACAGTTCCATTTGTGTCAAGATGAAAACCACACCTTGGAGAAGACTAATTTAACTCCAGTGATTTGGCAAGTAAAGACGATATTAAAAAAACACAAACAAAACAAAGCCAAACCAAACTACCACCTTCCCTATTCATCCATTTAAGGATGTCATCAATATTTGTAGACAGTTTCAAAGAGATTTTGACTTATGGTTTATACATTACAATTAATTGTTAACAATAACCTCCTCATGGATTTCTCTCATTCCAAGTTATGCTTCCAGGAAATCTCAGGTGTGTCCAGATTTCACTTCTCAAATCTATGGGACAATCCTTCATTAGGATATCCAAAGATGACCCTCTTGTGATCTTTCTATTCACCATTCCAAATGTTTCTTCGCTTAGATGTCCCAGGAATATATCCAAAGTGATATGGTCTTCTTTTCAGTACTTCTGTTTCTCCCTAATGGCAGAATGATGAACAGGACTGTGTCTCTCTTCTTTAGTTCCATTGAGCAAAAGCCACAAGTGGAAATAGAAGGAACTCTTTGACTGTCTCCCTTCGGTGACTTTTGTTTCATGTTAAGGCTAGGGTTTGTCACACAGCCTTAATGACCCACGTATCTGACCTCCCTCTTGTCTCTCTGGTCATATAGCCTTCTCATTTCCTCTCTTTCTACTCTTTAGCTTCATTTTTTTTTTTTTTACAATTTATCTTAATATATACTGTAGGTTTCCCTCATCTCAAAACTTTCTTCAAGTGTTTTCCCTAATCTAGAAAATACCAACTTTTGATTCTATAAATTTACTGTTTCTGGAACCTCAGAAGACATACTTCATAAGTTTTTTTAAAAGCTCAGTTCTGTCTTTTCTAATGTTCTACAAATCTCATAAAGGCAGAGAGTGTAATCTTTTTTCAAGATTGTGTTGTCTACGTCTGGATCACTGTCTAATACCTAGCAGATCAATAGTAGGCAGAAATTGAAATGATGGCTGCATGTGTGAATCAGAACCTATGTGGATGTTCTTAGTCTTCTCCCTCAACTTGCCCTATGGCGGCTGCATAGAGTTCCTCTTTTGCTTATTACATCTATGCTTCAGAGTTCAATGCTTTAGGGTTATGACAGCCCGCAATGTACAATGTGACATTTTAATATCATTTATTGTGATTTGAGCAGGCAAAAGTTCAATAATGTTTTTAAGATGCACAGCACTAAGTGCTTCTTTTTCCTAGTGTCAGATTCCTTCTGCCCTCTGGGATATTTTTCTTCTCTATGCCTCTATAATTCAATTCACAATATTTTACAGTGACTAGTATGTTCCATTATTTACTTTAGTCACATAGCAATTCAAAGAAAACTTTGGATTATGCTCAATTTAGTTAGGAATATAAGTAATATTATTAGTCAAATATGTATTTAAAATAATCTTTTAAAGAAATGAAGAGGAAAAACATGATTTTGATGACAGAGACATCTGTTTAGAGAAATAACATTCCATCTGGGTATTGAAGGCTGTGAGTAGCATTGTGTCAGCTGTAAGGAAGATTGCATGGTCTCTAGGTAGAATTATTAATAGGAAGATGCAACCAGGAGCAGACTGTGGCAGTCAGAACATAGGAAGCATGTATTTTGCAGAAGAAGAAGGAGAGGGACAAGCTGGGGAGGAAAAGGAAAAGAATGCCAGACTCTTACAGGTCACCTTTATCTACAGTAAAACCACCGAGGCCACATTAACAGCACACAGGCAAGAGAATTCTAATGCCAGCAACAGTTTGGTTGTAAATAATAGATATATGGCTCTGCTTGGTTTGAACAGCCAGGTAACTTGTCCACATGGTTCAAGCATGGAGGGGACAGATGAAAAATAGTCATGGCTGCTCAGAGGTGCTCATGTGATGTTATTGAATACTGAGCATCTTTCTTGTCCCAGGTTGGATTTCTGAATTGTTCTCACTCTCAAGCAGCAAGATTGTCATCAAGAGGTCTAGAGTTAAATCTTTAAAAGCATATTTTATATTTTTTTCAATGTCGGGGAATGAATAAAAGAACACAGGACAATGGATTTTGAAAAATTTCTCAATCCCATGAGACTCATTGAGTTACATGAATTCATACACTGATCCCAGTTAATCATGGTGGTCAATGAGCAGGCAGGCTGTGTGTCCTATGGTGCTCAGGGCAAAATAAAAACACAAGGACTCTTTCAAAGAGTAGTAAAGGAAGGTGGCTAAAGGCAATAAAACAAAAGGCTGGCATGATGGGACATCTGGTGAGGATGTCTGCTGCATAGGCCATATTATGTGATTATGATACAATATATTTATTCATAAGTATCCTGTCCCTCATTTAAATTTCATCATGTTGTCATTCTGAGCAGTTTGCAGTATATACAGAGTTTAGGTCTCAATGTGCAATGCTGTAGCATGAAAACCTTCATGCATATTGCTTTTGAAAGGAGGTTGGTTTATTCCCTGGTTCATATATTGTTTTCACTGAAAGACCAAGATGGCTAGTAAGGGGAGAATTGGTCAAGGAGGTCTTGCTATATTCTTCAAAATTGACTTTGCCTTATTGTCTCCTCTGGCCAGCATATTTTTCTTCTGGCTACACAAGACTTCTAACTCTTTACTTTTAGAATATTTCCTATGTATTACTATCTTGATAAAGCTTTTCTTGCACAGATTTTTCTCTTGATGATACTTCTATAGTACTTCTAGATTTTTTTTTTTGCTGTAAGGCACTTATATCATTGTCATAGCACATAATGGTATTTATAATTTTTTATACCTTTTATGCATACATAAGATCAAAGATCTGTTCTCTTATTTACTACTATATCTTGAGTATAATTCCTGGTCCATCACATACTAATAAATTAGATTAGTGAGGTTTGTTTGTATTGGAAAATTTCTCAGCTCATTTAGAAAACAGCTCATAATTGACTGTGGATCATAGTTTCAGAGTGACTGATAAATAGCCTACTTTTGACAATGAATTAGGATGAAAATCTTTTATATTTGAAGGGACTAGAAATTTTGCTGGGCCTTATAGATCAGTTAGTAATGTGCTTTTAGTAACTTAAGACTGCTATCCTACTGTGTATTCCTTCTGTTTAACAAACCTTTAAGAGAAAAATATAACAATCAACCTTACTTGCCTTGATTTCTCATATAATCAACATTTTTCTTTTTTTATACATTTTTTTACTGATATTTAGTGAGCTCTACATTTTTCTCTGCTCCCCTCCCTGCCTCTCCCCTCCACCTTCAACCCTTCCCCAAGGTCCCCATGCTTCCAATTGACTCAGGAGATCTTGTCTTTTTCTACTTCCCATGTAGATTAGATCTATGTAAATCTCTCTTAGTGTCCGCATTGTTGTCTAAGTTTTCTGGGATTGTGGTTTGTAGGCTGACTTTCTTTGCTTTAGGTTTAAAAACCACCTATGAGTGAGTACATGTGATAATTGTCTTTCTGTGTCTAAGTTCCCTCACTCAAAATAATATTTTCTAGCTATGCTGGAGAGGTTGTGGGGAAATGGGAACACTTCTCATCGCTGGTGGGAATGCAAGCTGGTACAACCTCTTTGGATGTCAGTGTGGCGATTTCTCAGAAAATTGGGAAACAACCTTCCTCAAGACCCAGTAATACCACTTTTGGGTATATACCCAAAGAATGCTCAATTGTGCCACAAGGACATGTGCTCAACTATGTTCATAGCAGCTTTGTTTGTCATAGCCAGAGCCTGGAAACAACCTAAGTGCTTCTTGACCAAAGAATAGATAGGGAAAATGTGGTACATTTACACAATGGAGTACTACACAGCAGAAAAAAAATGACAGCTTGAATTTTGCAGGAAAATAATAAACTTTTATAAACTAACTGCTGACTGCAGTCTTAAGTTATTCATTTTTTCATGCCCTTCACCCAGAGCAGTGATTTGTGTTCTAATAGTCATTTTCTGAAAATAGCAAAAATAGAAGTTAAAATCAATCTTTTAAAATGAATATCCATCACAAATATTGAATACTGCATATGATTTTTGACTAATGAACAGTGATGTTTGTAGTACTGTTTATAATTTGGATCACTGAAGGTCATTTGAATTTAGTGACTTGGTCCCTTGTAAAACTCAGTCAGAATTTTTTATAAATTATCTCCCATTCCTTTACCATATAACATTTTCTGTGCTGTTAAATAAATATAGAGCATTGGTCCTTGTTAGAAACAGAAAGACACATAGGGACACACAGATGCACTCAGACAGAAACAGACATAGGCACAGACACAGGGAAAGATTTACCAAGACAACCTGCCAGAAGACACAGGTTTAGACCAATACAACAGACAGGAAAGATGGAAGACACAGGAAATGCAAAGTGAAGAGTTCACTCTCGCTTAAGCAACACAAAGGGAATGCTTTTATTTTCTTCCATAATGAGACAAAAACACATTATTGGTGACTCACTGTTTCTGACTTAGAGTTTACTATTTATGCTTTTATCTACCCTCATTTATTAATATATTGAAAAAATCACTTTCCTGAGCCCCTTCGTTTGTATCTTTTAAATCTTTCCTTCAAAATTAGAGTTGCTCTGCCAGTGATGGTAACCTGATTGGTTAGTCTCTTATATATACTGTTGGATTGTGTTGGGTATTTCAGGTTCATCCTTATAGAGAAACTGGGAATGATTGGCCATCATCATTGCTGAAAACAATGGTAGATTAAAAGATTAAATGTTAACAATATTCTTAATCAAATTTTGGAAAATATATTTAATCTTTATAATTTAATTGCTTTCAGTTTACACTGAATTTACCTTCTGATGTTTATTTTCTCCTCTTGCTGTCTATTTGCATGTTTAAGGCGATGCCAACTTAAAAATCAATTTAACTCTAAGAGCTGAGCTTCTAATAGGGATATTGCTTTTAAATAAAATGGAATAGTGAGGGAAAGCACATGAAGTGAAGCAAGCTGGAAGTGCACTCTATAAATAAGTCATATGGACTGAGAATTTGCTGTACACTGTATGCCTCCTCAAGTACCATCCATTTTGCCTACTAAAAACAGGGGCAATGAAGATTATATTACTCAATCTTCACTTCCAATGACTGCATCAAGATTTCAACTTCAGGTCTGTCTTGACTCAAATCTCATGCTCTAACTATTCTGGCTGTGGCCTTAAGGAAGTAACCACTCATAGGTGAATACTAACTGTAAAGCAAAGGATAAGAAGCCTATAGTCCATGACCCCAGAGAAGCTAAGTAGCAAGGAGAACCCTAAGAGAAACATACATATATCCCCTTGGGAAGGGGAAATAAATAAGAACTCTTGAAAAAATTGGGAACATGAATGTTGGGGGGAAGAAGGGAAGGCAGAAGGGGAGGAAAATGGATGAAAGGGAGAGGGGAGGAGAACTTAAGAAAAAAGGGTGGTTGAGATGGGGGAAGGACAGAGAAGGAGAACAAGGAAAGAGGTATCTTGATGGAGGGAGCCATTATGAGGCTAGTAAGAAACCTGGCACTAGAGAAATTTCCAGGAATCCACAAGGATGGTCCCAGCTAAGATGCTAAGCACTAGTAGAGAGGGTGCCTGAACTGGCCTTGCCCTGTAGTCAGATTGATGATAATCTTAAATGTAATCATAGAACCTATATCCAGCAACCGATGGAAGCAGATGAAGAGATCCACAGTGCAGCCCTGAGTTGAGCTCCCAAAGTCCAGATGAAGAGTGGGAGGAGTGAGAATATAAACAGAGGTCAAGACCATCAAGTGAATAGCTGTTCACTTGAGCTCATGGGAGCCTAGAAATTCTGATCTGACAGCAAGGGAGCCTACAAAGGACCAAACTAGACCATCTAAATATGGGTATTTGTGTGTCTGGGGCAGACTGTGGGGCCACTGGCAGTGAGACCAGGATTATCCCTGTAATTCTCTTTTTTAGTAATGTCTTTATGCGGTTTGGGTATCAAGGTAATTGTAGTCTCATAAAAAGAGTTTGACAATGTTCCTTCTGTTTCTATTGTGTGGAACAATTTGAGCAGTATTGGTATTAGTTCTTCTTTGAAAATCTTGTAGAACTCTGAACTGAAACCATCTAGTCCTAGACTTTTTTTTGGTTGGAAGACTTTTGATGACAGTTTCTATTTCTGTAGCAGTTATAGGTCTATTTAATTTTCTTATCTGGCCTTGATTTAATTTTGGTAAGTGATATGTATCAAGAAAGTCATCCATTTCCTTTAAGTTTTACAATTTTGTGGAGTACAGGTTTTCAAAATATGACCTAATGATTCTCTGGATTTCCTCTGTGTCTGTTGTTATGTTCCCTTTTCATTTCTGATTTTATTAAGTTGGATATTCTGTCTCTGCTTTTTGGTTAGTTTGGATAAAGGTTTGTCTATTTTGTTGATTTTCTTGAAGAACCAACTCTTTGATTCATTGATTGTTTTATTTTCTTTGTTTCTATTTTGTTGATTTCAGATCTCAATTTGATTATTTCCTGCCCTATGGTTCTCCTGGGTGAGTTTGCTTTTTGTTGTTGTTGTTGTAAAGTTTTCAAATGTTCTGTTAAATTCACTCCTTTGGGATTTTTCCAGCTTCTTTATGTAGGCATTAAAAAAAAAATAATTCAATAAAAAAATGGAGTGCAGACTTAAACAGAGAGCTCTCAACAGAGGAATCTAAAATGGCTGAAAGACACTTGAGAAAATGCTCAGCATCCTTAGCCATCAAAGAAATGCAAATCAAAACACTGTGAAATTCCATCTTACACAGTAAGAATGGCCAAGATCAAAATCACTGATGACAATTTATGCTAAAGAGGTTGAGGGGTTAAGGGAACACTCCTACCTTGCTAGTGGTAGTATAAATAGGTACAGACCTTTTGATATAAGCATGGCAATTTCTCAGAAAATTAGGAAACAACCTTCCTCAAGACTCAGCAATACCACTTTATGTATATACCCAAAGGATGCTCAACAATACCACAAGGACATGTGCTCAACTACATTCATAGCAACATTGTTTGTAATAGCCAGAACCTGGAAACAACCTAAATGCCCCTCAACCAAAGAATGGATAAGGAAAATGTGGTACATTTACACAATGGAGTAGTACACAGCAGAAAATAATAATGACATCTTGAAATTTGCAGGCAAATGAATAGATCTAGAAAACATCATATTGAGTGAGGTAACCCAGACCCAGAAAGACAATTATCACATGTACTCATTCATAAGTGGCTTTTAGACATAAAGCAAAGTAAACCTGCCTACAAATCACAATTACAGAGAACCTAGAGAACAATTAGGACCCTAAGAGAAACATACATGGATCTAATCTACATAGGGAGTAGAAAAAGATAAGATCTTCTGAGTAAATTGGGAGCATGGGGATTTTGGGAGAGTGTTAAATGGGAGGGAAGAGGCAGGGAGGGGATCAGAGAAAATGTATAGCACAACAAAATGAATAATAAAAAGACACAAAAATATTTTTTAAAAAGCCTATCTTTTCTCATTTTGCATGCCAAATCCAGTTCCTACTCCCTCTGCTTCTCCTGCTCCTTCCATCTTCCCCCACATCCCACTCCCCATCTCACTCCCATCCACTTCTCAGAGAGAGTAAGGCTTCCCATGGGGAAATCAACAAAGTCTAGTATATTGGTTTGAGGCAGGATCAAGCTGCCCCCCCACCCCCACTATATCTAGGTTGAGCAAGATATCCCTCCAAGAAATAATGGGTTCCAAAAAGCCAGAACAAGCAGTAGGGAAAATCTTGGTCTCACTGCCAGTGGCCCCACAGTCTGCCCCAGCCACACAAATACCCATATTTAGATGGTCTAGTTTGGTCCCTTATAGGCTCCCTTTGCTGTCAGATCAGAATTTTCATATGTGTCTCTCCTCATGCCTGTAAATCAGTTGAAAAGAGGCAGCATTACCCTATTAATAAAATTTTGATGGTAATTTGAACAGGAGGTAGGCAGTGTTAAAATGAATAATCATCTTTTTTTTTGCAAATGTTTTCTTCCTTAGGAAATTAATCACATGCACATGGTTCCAGGAAGATATTTAAATGACTTAAGGCAGTAGTTACCAGGACCTTAAAAGTCATTGCATACTTGGTTTGAAAAACTCACGTCAACTGACCAAACCCTCTGTGAGGATTTTCACTGAGCATTTCATCTTCCAAGTTTAAAAACCAACTCACAGAGAGTTGACTTGTGCACAGTCAATGTTAATGAGAGGTGATATGGGATGTGAACCCATATCAACTAGTTTTTCCTCTAGATCATTTATCCAAATCATACAAAGATAAAATACACCAAGAATATTTGATAAATGAATTATTGGATCTTTGCTCGTTTGAGTGAAGGCACTGTATTTGAATATGTGATTTTCAGATGGACACTGTTAGGGAGATGTAGGAAGTGGAGCCTTGATGGATGGGGGTGGGCTTTAAGAACTTATAGTCCTGCTCACTTCTCCCTTTCTGCTTCATGAAGATGTGGTCTCTCAGCCTCCTGTCCCAGCTGCCTGCTGTCATGTCTTCCCTTCCATTACGAACTTTTCCTCTAGAACCGTAGGCCCAAATAAGATCCTCTCTTAAGTCACTTTTGGTCATGAGATTCTATCACAACCAAAAATAACTAATACAAAATCTGACTCTAAATTCTGATGTGGTATTTCTCTATGATTTCCATTGTAAACAACCTTCTCTAGTTTGTAAGATAGTAAACCTGTTTGGGGAGAAGATGTGGGGATTTATTTAGTATTCTGCTTCTGTTGTGGCTGTGTCCACTACTACTGTTACAAATTTATTGACAATCCCATTCGTGTAGGAACTATAATGAATAATGTTTATATTTATTAATTTGGTCAGTCAGGGAAAGTGATACCACTTTAAGAGAAAATATATTCCATACAGTGGATTAGGTACTTATAAGACAATTTAATTGGCTTGGAAAGGTTTTCATCTTAGAACAGAGTTCTAAGGTCAGTAAACAGCTGTCTCTGCCCATGCTAAAATATATATTCTATATATTTAATATATATTTAATTTAAAATTTATTAGACATTTATATGTGAATGTTTATTTAATTTTACACACAGAGACCTTATGCAAAACCAAAGAAAATTGTCAGGTGATTCAAAGAGAAATACCCAAAGACCATTGCAAAACTCTCTGAAAAGGATCATAATATTGCCATCCACTACCACAGGAGTGGAATAATGATTCTCTTCTCTCTTAGAGACTTACAGGCATTGGTACAAACTAATTTGCATCTGTATCCTGTTGGCAAAGGAGCATGGGAAATTCAGTTCTTAAGTTCCTAGCCTAGCTGTAAAGGAGTGAGCTTAGACAAGAGAGGAAGAGCTGTGGACTCTCAACAGTCAGCACATTGTAGAATGGCTATTATCACCTTCAATTCTGCAAGTAATAATTTTGAATGGGAAAGGAAAACATGAGGCTTGGAATTTTCAAGGACACTGTGAACATAGCCTAGGTTTGGATAACACGTGTGCAGGCAGGCATTAGGAAAAGCAGAGCGACCCTAAAAGACACAAAGGAAAAGCTGTTATTTAAAATCTCCAAAGGAGCTATGGAGAATGCTTAAGGGGGGCTTCGGGGATTTTACCGAACTTTCTTACTTTTCTGACTATGAACAGAGCTAAAGAAATGACAGGGCTGTTAGGTAGGCATTGTCTCAGAGGACACTCTTGACAGGTGGGAGAAGCAGAATTGGAAGCAGGCTATTTCACCACTGAGCCATCTCCCTTGCCACCCTGGGAACTCCTCATACTATGGCTGTTCTTTGATTGACTTCACTTGCTTAACTTTTCTGTATCTGCATATGAAAAAGATATATTGCTAGCTGTTTTTCTTGGGAGGAAAAGGAATAAAAGCTGTATTCTGGTTTAGATCAGCTGCTTCAAATTAGAAACAACTAGCTTCTTTAACTCTATGACAAAATACAGTTCCTTAAATAAAATGTTTTGACCTTTAGAATCTGTGTGGTTAGATAATTTTGTCAGTTTAACACAAGAAGCCAGGGTCATCTGGGAAGTAGGAGCCTCAGTTGGGAAAATGCCTCCATCAGATTGGTTTTGTAGGGAAATATTCTTAACTGATTGGTGTAGGAGAGCCCAACACGTTGAGGGTGTTACCTTCCCTGGGTAGGTCCTTGGTTGTATTAAACAACAAGTTGAGTTAGACATGGTGATAAAGCCAATAAGAAGCAATTCTTCATGGTCCCTGTTTCAGGTCCTGCCTCCAGGTCCCTGCTCCATGTAGTGTTAACTGGAAGTATAAACCCTTTCCTCCCCAAGGTGCTTTTGGTCATACTGTTTCTCACAGGACCTGAAACATAACCAGGGCTGGTTAAAGGTCCTAGGTGGTATAAAAACACAAGCTCACCGATCTTTGGTGATGGAGCCAATAAGAAGCATTTCTTCATGGTACCTGTTTCAGTTCCTGCTCTATGCCCTGTTAACTGGAAGTATAACAAAGTCTTTCCTCCCAAAGGTGCTTTTGGTCATGTTGTTTATCACAGGAACGGACAGGTGACTGGAGCAGTTTAATGGGACCAAGAACACGCAGGTGAGAAGCACAGGTTTCATACTGTGGAAAGTATGGCAGTCCCCCAGCTCTGAAGACAGGAGGGATGACTCCCAGAAAAGGGAGGCAGGCCCTGAGTGAGCAGGCAGGTCCAGTTAACCCATGCCTTTGGACAAGTACCCACCCACTGGGCGTGCCACACAAATGCAAAACACAAGATCCAGTTTATGTCACTGGAAAGATTTCTTTATCTCCGGATGTCAGATTTTCTGGTTTCTGAAGCATTACAGTAGTATGAGGTTCCTTTGGCTTGCTATTAGCTGCTGACATTTTCACATTTTCTTTCTCTTCTTTAGGTTTTAAAAGTTGAATATGTTTGAAGTTCTTGGTCAAATGATGCAGATTTGAAACACTTTATATAAGTGCAATTTTTTCTCTCATTTCTAAGTACATTACATTTAGGCATTTTTTTCTTCATTTTTAACATTTTTGTATCTGTTGCTTATATTTTTAGCTTCAGAAGAGAACTCTCATGTTATTTAAAGGGAGCGTATTTTTTCTTTTACAGATAATTGCTAAATTTGCAAGTTTATAGAATGCATATAATCTTAGATTGAAGAAATCTAATTAGAATCTAAGTTGGAACAATAGCCGGCTCTTCTCAGTGTCTGATTATTCTGAATTTCCAAACCGCACTTTTATTTAAATTGAACTGCTCTTGCGGTTTCTCTTCATTTTACTTTTAAAATTAATATGCTAGAAAAAGCTAACCTTTTATAAACCAACTCCCATTGAAGTGATTGATTTATCGTAATTTCTTCTCATCCAGATTGAATTAATATAGGAGAAGATATGGATCACTTTTTTATCTGATTACTTTTAATTGGTTCCAGTTGATTAAGCAAACATTACTTTAATGAAGTTTCTGAGTTTATTATGGTGTGAGGTAATGTGAAGTCGTTCCAGTATTAACTTGTCACCTCGGGGCATTGATGCTTTGTACTTGAACATCTTTTTGTCTCTCAGGAATTAATTTTCCTCCCGTGAGCTCCTTCTTGGGAAGGAGGTACATGTGGTATGGTGTGGAAAGCTGTTTTTGATTTCCTGTCCGTACAGTAAGAAAACCTGTTGTGACAGGCAGACATTACTAATGGGCTTGAGAGGGGTTAGAGAAGGAGAAAAAACATTTCTGGAGAGGACAGAGAAAATGTGGACCAGCTATTTGTCATTGCAGGTACATACAAGAAAATGCATGGCCCTGGGGTTAAAGAAAACTGGGCTAGGACATACTTCAATGAGCAAGACACCTTATCTTTCTGGTTTCTGTTTCTTTACAATGAAGGGCTGACCCTGGTGATTTTGGCCAGGCCTAAGATTCTCCAAGGCTATTTTGTTCAATTGCTGTGAAAATTGATCACAATCTATTTAGCTGTTGGTAGTCCATTTCAGGGCCATATTTTTGAAAGTTTTGGTAAGAAGAAATGTGACAGAGCCTTCTTGAAATTGAGAGAGAGGGGGGAGGCATTCTGTGAGATCATCTTGTTTTTTAATAACACCAGTTCTCTCCACTGTAGAAAGGTCAGATTGTTTCATCCTGAAACTCTTTATTTCTTTTCAAAAGTTCTACTTCTGAGGATTTCCTGAAATGTAATTCTGTCCTCGTAATCTTCCTACACCTTGGGGTGAAACACCTATCGCTCTCGTGTGTTTTTAGGGTCCTTCAGTTACCATTCAAACGCATGTATCAAGGGGATTCATTCTGCTTTGTTAAAATGCTCATCTTTGTAAAAGTGTTTGCTTTTCCTGCTCATGGTTTGTGAATTCTTTTTACTATTTGTGGTTGTTATTGATTTTGAATGAAATCTCTGAAACTACAGTTTCCTAGTTCTCCTGCTTTCCTTCCTTTTTACTACCTTGCATTCATGTGGCAAATGAATATGCTAACACTGATACACTAAGTTCTGGATTTCACAAAGATCTCCGTGGGTGGGTTTTGTCTCAAGTTCTTACAGTCTTGAAGGATCACACGGAGGGTTCGCCCTGCCTACCTAGACTCCTCTTGACTCTGCTAGTTTCTCCGCATTGCCTTATTTTTGATGACCTTGATGGTTTCTAGTACACTCATTTTCTAGCACAGCCTCCTGCTATAATTATATAGTGTAGACACATAACAATTAGGCTTGTATTATGGGTATTTGAGAGAAAGGCTGTGAAAAGCAAAGTACATTGTCACCCTATCACATGAAGAGTGCATAACACTGATAAATGAACATTTGACACTAACCTTGGTTGAGAGGCAGGAGCAGCATCTGTGGGACTTCTCACTAAAAGTAGATCTTCTTTTTCTACTTCATGGAAGTCTTATGTATGGTATACAATTTAGTGGCAAAACTTTGTTCAGATCTACTTCTTTGAGAATGGAATACCTTCATGAATTATTTGTCTTTTTTCTGCTTTCATCATCTATTTATTACATATAAAAATATACATAAACAATAAAAAGTAATTACAAATTTTATATCCATTTTATACATTGAGTTATAATCTAATGGCTGTACTAGGGCTTAGATTTTCTCTACTTTGGAACTTCTTGAAGCAGCTTCTTTGTTTTCCTTTGGTGATCTGTGGGTTCAACCTTATATTATATAAGTTATAAGCTTATTAGAACAAGACCCTCTAGACTCATTTTGTACATATTTTTGCTCCGGTTCTAGAATTAGACATTCTATGAAGATTCCCTTTTCTTTTTGTTAGAGATCATATTAGAAACCAAGACTTGAGTTTTAAGTATGGCTATCACTGTTTGATGTGTTGTTTCTTGGATATGTCTACAGCTGGTGAATAAGGATTTGTATTATGTGTGTGTATTCCTTTCTCTATATAATATTTTATATATACTTATACATATAATTTTCACCTGTATTGTATCAAGTCAAATGAAAGTTCAGGCTGATCCCTCCAGCTCTACCCACTGCTACTTGCTTGTCTGACAACCCTAGTAAAGAGCAACTCAACACCTCAAATCACCAATTGTTCAATACCAATCGATTCATTGTTCAATTCCAATATGCTGTATATAGGTTCTTAAGAACAATTAATCTAAATTCCCATGGATACTGCTTGCGTAAAAGTCTGTTTACACTTTATTTTAAAGTCTTCACTCATTTCCAAAGTCACTGAGGTTCATCCTCCCACTCACCAAACATACCTGTAAGTAGCTTGTAGGAATAGGCCGCTTGTTGGATCCTGGCTGCTTAGCACTGAAAGATCACACAGAAACTATATTATTTAAATCGCTGGTTGGCCCATTAGCTCTAGCTTCTTAATAGCTAACTCTTACGTATTAATTTAATCTATTTCTATTAATCTGTATATCGCCATGTGGCTGTGGCCTACTGGCAAAGTTTCGGCATGTCTGACTCTGGCAGCGGCTCCATGATGTCCCTCTAACTCTGCCCTTTTTTCGCCCAGCACTCAGCCTAACTTTCCCTGCCTACCTAAGTTCTGTCTTGCTATAGGTCCAAAGCAGTTTCTTTATGATTTTTTTTTTTTTTTGATTTTTGAGACAGGGTTTCTCCGTAGCTTTTGGTTCCTGTCCTGGAACTAGCTCTTCTAGACCAGGCTGGCCTCGAACTCACAGAGATCCACCTGCCTCTGCCTCCCCAGTGCTGGGATTAAAGGCATGTGCCACCACCGCCTGGCATTTCTTTATGATTAATGGTAATCACAGCACACAGAGGGAAATCCCACATCAGTAGTTATTTCATACTTTTAAAATATAGGCAGATTCATATGTCATAGTCTGTACCATATTTGAATGTTTTTTGCTTCATATTTTGGTATATGTATCAATTCTTTAGTTATATTTTAATTTGTATAGTTTATTTTCATTCCTTTTTAACCTTCTTTATCTTCTCATTTATGCCTGAGACAAAATTATAATAGAACCTCATGGTAATTCTCTGATGTTTTACTCTGTGGCCTTATCAGGGTCCCTTGTACCTGATGTATTATGATCTGCTTTTATATCTTATTCCACAGTGCACGGTAGTCGTTCCTTGCTCTGCAATTAAACTGTTTTCTTTTAAGTTTTACACTTTGGACATATATATTCGTGATTGTGTCACTTGTACCTAGCTCCTTATGATTGGATATTTATATATCTTATTCCATAGTGCATTGTGGGCTTTCCTTGTCCTTCAATTAAACTGCTTTCCTTCCAGTTTTTAATTCCAGTGATTATTGTTCATTAAGTGCTCATTATAAGTGTGGATTGGTGAGTCTTTGAGTAGCACCCTATCGTGCAGCATGCTCACATAGTTGGGCTACTTTTAGTCAGAGAGCTAAGGTGCTTTTTGGATGAGTAGAAGCATCATTTGATCTAATGCCACATATGGTATCCAGGGCTTGGGGCTCACAAGTGAACCTTGACTCTACTGACTACAAGTGGCAAGATTCTGAAAGAGAAAGAATGTCTTTATCCTTCAGTCTCCTTTTTGTGAAATATGATTAATAATCAAATGAAGGTCATAGTGGTGGCATGACTTGAAAGAGAATATACTTGTGAAAGCACTTAGCATAAGACCTAGCACATGCTGCCTGAAAGATTGTCATTTTATGATTATTGAATTATTTTTATAGAAATTTATTCCTAGTAACCACATCTGAAATACTTTTTCTCTTTTCTCATTCCGTTCAATATAATGTTTTTGTTCTCAGTGACCTTTCCTTGCTACTGTGGATTTGATTATTTTTCTCATCTTATTTATGTGTGTATCTCCTTTCCCCTTGCAGTGACCAGAATGCTTGTTTCTCAGAACACGTTCCCTCTCTTGGCTCCTGGCTGGAGAAGTAATTATTTTGGCATTAGCTGCCATTGCCCTGAATTTGCCATCTGTTGCCAACATCGCTGAACTGATGCCATTTTCTGAAGTCTGGCAGTATTTTGTATTTTTACTGGCTCTACTTCTGACTTAAGTTCTGTCTCTCAAATGAACAATGTGTCTTATTTCTGAAATTATATATATGCATATATGCGTATATATATGCATAATATATGTATATAAAATTATATTTAGAATTTCATACCTGAGTACTATATCTACATCAGTCCACTCCTTCCCACTTTCCAACTCCTCCTGTTTCCCAATTGTTATACATATTTACTTATGTGTGGTCATTATACATATATGCATACATACACACAGAACCTACTAAATTCATGTGTATAGGCTTGACATGGGATTGGACAACCAATGTGAGAGTTTATGCCTGAAAGAAGCTCGTTCTCTATTGACCCTCTGTAGCTCTTCATCGGGGAGGGGGCATAATAAACTTTCCTTGTCTATATTGGCGTGGCAACTGATAATGCCAATCTTAATCAGGCAACACTATTGTTGAGATTTCATGGGTGCATTTTCCCCTGTCAAGTCTCAGTAGCAGTATCTAGAATCAAGCATCCTGGGCTTTTTGGCTCTTACAATCTCGCTTTTCATACAGCATCTATAATTTATAACTTAGAGAAGCACATATTTTACTTTTTAAAATCCTATAAAATATGAGAGGAACTAATAACTTGAAAAGAATGGCCGATAGCATGAATGTTGTTCGTGTACGCATTTATTAACTAAGGGGTATGTAAAAATCGATCCAGCTGCCATTTCTTAACTGCAGATGGCAATGATTCCTGAATGTGGAGAATTCTATATCTTATAATATTTCAGCCTCAAGACTGCCCTATTTTGGTTTCTATGCCATTTATCATAGGTTTTTTAAAATGCTATTTTTCTGGGACTGCTCAACAGGCTGATTTTTCCTCCCTCGAGCCTTTGCTTTCCGTGCTTTGGGAAGGCTGCTGTCAGCCTGCCACATCCTTTCTTTCCTTGCATGTTCTCATTTATCTCTCACGAGAATCTGTGTTAAAGTCTGCTGTAAATCGTAGCAGAGTGCCTCTTGCCTCTGAATCCTCCCTATCTGCCATGAAAGCGCGTTCTTGAAGGAACTTCAGGGGAGCCATCCCAATGCACGATTCTCTCGCTGGTCCTCGTTTTTCTCTTTCAGACCAGCCCCAAAGCTGCTTGTTTCACGCATGGATGGGGTTGACTGAGAAATGCTGTTTTGATCTGAGGAATTGCTGCATTCGTCAGGTCTTCTTGAAGATGTATTTCATTTGCATTTTAATTGTTGGTCTGAAAAAGCGCAAGCATGAACTCTTTTTTTTAATTTTTTTTGTAAGCATGAACTCTTGAGAATACTAACTTGAGCACTTCTAATTATCTGCTTTGGTTTTGCTTGCCTTCTTTCTATATACTGTGTCCCTTAGGAATATAGCCAAGCCATTTAAATATGCATTTTCATTATAAATTAGAATTTGACTAACGACTTGATAAAAATTGTACCTATCTTTTTTGACAACAAATAAGTGGTCAAAAGATCGATATTATGTAGGACTGATGGAAGCATGGGAAAGTAGCTGCATTTGTTCTCACATGTTGCAAAAAGTGTTCATTGCTTTAGGGCCTTGGAAAAGTTCATCACGATGTAGCAAACTTGGAAAATCTTTTGTTCTTTATTTTAGCTAATTTATGTTGATAATCCATTGAGCACTTACCATGTCCCAGACATTGCGTTAACTACTTGGAATGTGACCACTGAAAACTTATCATGACTGTCATAGGTCATATTCCTTTTAGAATGAGAGTAGAAACAGAAGAAAAATAAACAAATACATAGCAAGTATTCCTGATAGTGGTTAATGTGAGGTGATGTTTTGTTTGTGATTTAACAAATAAAGCTAACCTGAAGATCAGAGTGAAGAGGTAGTTAGCCATAGAGGCCAGGTATTGGTGGCACCCACCTTTAATCCCAGCACTTGGGAGGCAGAGGTAGACGTAGACGAATCTCTTACCCTGGGCTTAACAAGATTGATCCAGTCTAAAAGAGACTCAGAGCCAGTCAGTGGTGACTCACACCTTTAAATCTAATACTTGGAAGTTACATACCTTTGAAAAAGGACCCTTTAAAGAAATCCCACACTAGCTCAGAATTGAGAAATAGATGCTTATTTTAGGGGTAGACTCACAAATCAGAATCCCTTGCTGGAATGGAGATCAGAAACCAAATCCTGCAGCCGGAAAAGAGGTCGGATGCATGCTTTATATCAGCATAAATAGTATAAGAGGCCATGCCCCAGAGGGCAGGTAACCACTGGCTGTAAGACTTCCTACAGTATGCCTTTAATCGCAGGACTAGGGAGGTGGAGACAGGAAGGGTTATGGCTGGGCAGAGGAGAGAGGAATAAAGGCGAGAGGAGAAAGGAGCTCAAGGCACTTAGTCTGAGGACTTGTAGAGACAGGATACCCGCTTTGATCTGAGGATTTCATAGAGGTAAGAACTAGTGGCTCTGCTTCTCTGATCTTTCAACTTTCACTCTCTAATATCTGACCCCAGGATTTTATTATTAGGACCAATTAGAAATTGTACTACATTAATGCTTGGGGTTGGGAAAGGCAAGTTGAAGGAGGGTATTATTTGTTTTCTGTGTGTATTCAGAGAAGTCCTTACTGTTGAGAAAAGACTTGAAGGAAGGAAGAGAGAAGGCTTACCCACCTCTGAGCAGGAGAGTGCCAAGAAGAGGACAGGGGCAAGAGAAGCCAAAGAATTCTAAAGCAGAGGTTTACTTTACTGTAAAGTCCACTTGCACAGAGGGAAGTAAGTGTGGGACCATAGTGGGAGATGGGGGTCAAGGTGACACTGCATAGGAAGATAACGTGACTATGAGTTTTCTCTGAACAACCCTAGAGACTGTTACTAGTTTATGAAAAAAGGCTGATACAATCAAAGTCATGCTTTATATATACCATGAAAGGATAAGTCAGCATAGGTGAACTGGCTAGGAGATCACTACCTTCAGACTAGGACTGTTAATATGTGTAAATGATAGTGGTACCCAAGACTTGATGTGCAAAGATGTCTGTTACATTTGCTATTTGGTGTTGCCTCTTTGTTCTGAGATGAGCGTAAGCTTTCAAGGGGCTCTGGCTGGATAGTAAATGCTACATCCGTCAAAGGAATAGTGCTGATCTATTAAAAGCAGGAACCGGAAAAGGTTTTATCTGAGAGGTCTATTTCAAAGTGTGCAGTTTTCCATCTTCATTACACAAGGTCCAGTTAATTTTTTTCAGTCTTCTCTGATTATGTTGCTGTCTTTTCAGGTGATGAAAGGATTCAGGATCTTTGAAGGTGAGAAACTGGTTTTTATTCTCATATTCAGACATTTTGCAACCTCGTCTAATTACTCCCCTACCCAATCTACTTAATGCTGATTATTGAAAGAACGGAGTGGGAGCTATGATTAAATCTCCTAGAAATATTTCTTTTATCCCTAAGATGAAAATTAGGAAATGCATTTAAAATCTTGATTTTCTTTAATTGAAGGTTTCCATCAAGTGGTCATGTGTAAGATTAGAGCGAAGCACCAACGCTGAATGTGGATCAACATATGAGGAAAGCTGTGACTTGCTATTTGGGAACTATTTCCGGGCTTTGGCAGCCTAGGCTAGCGCCGACCTGCAGGTCTACTGCTGCGCCTTTGCTTCTCAAGTGCTGAGAAATCCTAATGTGCCCCTGATTCCCACTGGAGGCTTTTTATTGGAAAGAAAAATCCCATCAGAATGTTCTTTTTCTCTTGTAGAGATCTGCTTTCTGCATTAATTCAGGTCCAGGAAATTGAATCAATTTAAAATTGTTATCCTTTATATATAAAACCGAGTCTGATTAAAAGTAGCTTGACTTCATATTTTGTTTATAAATAAATAAGTCATAATTATTTATACTTCTTACTTGCTATCTGGGGATTTAAAAAAATACTTTAGAATGTGTGTCCACAGTGTCCATTAGTGTATGTGCACGTGCATGTATACAGAACAGAGTCAACATTTTAATGTCGCTCCTCAGGCGTCACCCATATTGTCTTTTGAGACTATTTTTCTCACTGGGAACTGGTGCTCACTGAGTAGGTTAGGCTAACTGGCTAGCAAGCTCCAGGTATCTTTCTGTCTTCATATCTCCATTGCTATCATCATAATCACATACTGCCATATCTTTTTAATAAAAAAATTAAGTCTTTTCTGTTTTGCCTTCCTCATTCCTTCCTTTAAAGCTCCCTGCAGGTAATACAATCCTGATATTACCTTCCCACTGCCACATTCTGTACCTACACGCCTTCTTAAACAATCACCCGTGTTCTCCTTTTTCACTTACCGGGTTCATGGTTTAAGTTCTTTGGTTTATTCAACAAATTTTGTTGCCTTTCTGTCATGTGTGAGGTGCCAGGTAGAAGACGTTGAGACACATGGTGAAATAAACAAACAGATGAAGTCTTTAGGTACATATATATGAATATATCAATAAAACATCCTGTAGTGCTAAACTGTATAACAAAACAGAACAAAAAATTAAATAAAGCCAAAGCACGGAACACCATGAACATGTGTTCCCAATGTTGTACTTACCTGGATGGGCAGAAGTGAGAAATCAAGTAAAGATTTATTTAGTGAATTATGTAGCCTAATTTTATTTTAAGACAGGATCCCTGTATCCCTAGGTTGTTCTCAAACTCGTGATCATCCTGCCTCAGCCACTTATGTACTGGTGGGACTAAAGCCCTACACCGCTACGCCTTGCTGTATTTATCTTCCTAATTGTGCAAGTGGGAATACAGAAGAGTCAGACAGAATCTCCTTAGAAATAAAAGGGAGAAATACTAGATAGCTAAAGAAAGAGTGCTAATGGACACGTGCAATGGCTTTCCAGGTGCCCTAAAGCAGTGCTCATATACCTAGAATAAGAGCAATTTTGATATCAGAGCATCAGGCGTGGCTGAAATTTTCCCACTATGCCTCTAGAGTCTATGTGAGAAATATAAGAGCTGTCGCTACAAGGGCATTGCAGGCATGTTTTCTTCTCCTGTGTTATTCATAGAGAGAGAGATGAAGCAAAGATGTCTGGAGGGTGATTATAATGGCAGCCTATATAATTTGAGGATGCATTTGAGCATGGACAGGAGGACATGAGCAAGACAGACAGTAGGATGGTGGCTAAGGCAATGTGTTTATGTTTTTACGCAGATAAAACTTCTGTGATGCAATAAACTGAAGAAATACTAAAAATAAAGGGAAAAAGTCACCTTCTACATGAACTATTGAGAGACTTCTGGATCGTGAGAGCTCCAATATTCTCAGTGGATTCATAAATGATAAATAGGAGACAGAATGGAATATTGGAAGGTGAGATCTTTCTGACTCAGCCTCTCTAGTTCAGGGGTGATTAAAGGCATGTGCCACCATGCTGTAGGAAGTCTTACAGCCAATTGTTGCCTGCCCATTGGGGCATGACCTCTTATACTATACATGCCATTGTAGAGCATGCATCCGGCCTCTTTTCCGGCCTCTCTGTTCCGGTTGTGGATTTTGGTTTCTGATCTCTGTTCAAGCAGAGGATTTTGATTTGTGAGTCTACGCCTAAATAAATAACCATCTATTTCTCAATTCTGAGCTAGTGTGGGATTTCTTTTAAGCGTCCTTCTTCACCACCACGTCTGGTTGCATTTGTTTTTCTAGGTGGATAAATAAGTGATATTGATGCTCATAATTTATAATCAATATTGCTGATGGCTTTTAGAGTACACTCGATTGCTAGTATTATAACAGAACTTCAAAAAATCTAACATAGGGATTGTTCTATTAATATTATTTGATGATTTCACTATTGCAAATGATGAAATTAAAAATTTCTAAACCAAAGGCTATTGACTTTCGACTTTTGACAGTACTGCTAAACCTCACTCATGAATCATTTTGATGTACCCTCTCAAGATTTGTAGTGAATATCAGTAATGATGTGCTTTTTTTTTGTTGTTGTTTTTCTCAGCCAACACTTCAAGTGTTTGGAGGAAGTGTATTCCGGGGAGGATGCTTTTGAAGGATACTTCCTTTTTTCACTTTGCTTTGTAGAGGCCACAAGGTGGACTGCTCAGCTCAGATGCACACGTTTAACTATGATGTGGCCCTCCCACAGCTCGAAGAGCAGCAGAGCAGCATAAAAATGCACCAAAGTCAAGGATCAAAACAAACCCTTTCTTCCTTTAAATTGTGCCTCTTGGGTATTCTGTTACTGTAGCTGAAACTTCCCCAGTGGTAGCACAGTTTCTACAGTGAGTCATGGTCTGAAACCATCACCTCACACAGTTGCTTATCCACAGTGGCAACAGCTCAAACATACTTACCATAATTCCCATACACCATTTACTTCCGTCCTCATGGTACAATTCAGTCGCTAATCTTGCTCATCCCATGTGTCCACCACTTTGTCTTTTTGCTGCCTCTTCTGTTTGCTTTGGGCTGCCTTCACATTGCTCTGTTTTAATCTTACATCTTGTAATATTTAAACAATTGGTAATCAAATCCAAGAATGTATGTTTAAATTAATTTTCAATATCTTGCATCTCTCGAAAGTCCAATTTTACCTTTTAATGCACCTTTGTCTTTTCTTTTTTTATCTCTCTCCCTCTCTACCTCCCTTAATCCCTCCTTTCCTCTCCCTCTCCTGCTTCCCCTAAGGTATGTGGTTTTTGTCAAACATATTTACATTAAAAACTTCAAGCTTTTTCTGCTTCCTGAATTGAATCTGCACTTTCTAGTCTATTGATCATTAACCAATTTTTTCCACATACAATTGGTCACGGTTTGCTAACTGTGAGAACTCTGAGCCATATGCAATAAGATACTACACAGTGTGAATGTTGTGTTTTGAGTACCAGATTATGCCCATTTTGTTTGCTTGTTTGTTTCAAAGAGGGCTGCTATGTTCTGGATGATGAGTACTTGAGGATCCCCTTGGGAATTCCAAAACTTGTTCGGAATCTCTGCCTGATGTTCTTGCATTAAAACTGCTCTTGCTGTAGATATATGTGGTAGTTTGAATATGTATGGACCCCACAGACAGATGTGTTTGAATACTTGGACGATAGAAAGTGATACTATTAGGAGTTGTGGCCTTGTTAGAGTAGGTGGCCTTGATGAAGGAAGTGTACCACTGTGGGATGCTGTGGAACAATGGTCTTGTACCCTGTAAATATTTGTCACATGTATTGGTTTGATAAAACGCTGATTGGCCAATAACCGGGCAGGAAGTAGAGGCAGGGAGACCATGGCCTGCATGAGGCCATGTCCTACCATGATGATAATGAACTAAGCCTCAGAAATTGTAAGCCAACTCCAATTAAATGCTTTCCTTTATAAGAATTTCTCTGGTCATGGTGTCACTCTCTTTACAGCAATAGAAACCCAGACTAAGAGAATGTATGAGCAGTGCTTTAAGGTACTTGTCCAGTCACTGTGCCTGTCCATTAGTACTCTATGAATCGTGCCTAACTCCTGATCTTCCAATGAATGCTCTTGTTATTCAGCAGGAAACTTGTTATAGATGAGCAAGCATTTGGCAATTCTCATATCATTCATTGTTTTATTAAATGAGTTTCTGTTCTTTGGAGTTTTATCCTATGCATGGATGGCTTACATACATCTGCGAAGAAGCCTGTGCAAGTTTCAGGACTGCATTTCTTTTCATAGCATCTCTTTTCCAGTTATCTCCTCCCTAAACCGCAGTATCTTAGCCCCTTCCACCACCTATTTCTATCTTCTCAAGCCAGTGAGACTATCACTCTGAGCTTAAGACTCCCCTTTCTGCTCCAAGAGCTGGAAAGCTGCTCCAGGCAGATCATTTATCTTCCCCCTCTCAAGGTTCACAGACTTTTATTGCCTTTTTTTCCCCACTGTCTGTGAGAATTACCTCCCGTTTTCGTCTGGTTTTGTAGATTTATTGTGACATATGATTGAGTTTGTTGAAATACTGTCTTCTGTAATGAAGGCAAATTCGTATGTTTTGATATCTCTAAAGTGTTGTATTGCATAAATGTATAATTTATAACTAATATCTCATTGGTGTGTTTGAAAGCAGGATCTCTTGCTAGTATTATAAGAGTGCTGCAAAAATCCTAATGGAGGCATTGTTACATTAAAGTTATTTGATGGTTTTTCTATTTTAAATGATAGATTTAAAATTTCTAGTTCAAAGTTGATTTGACAGATATTGCCAAACTTGCCTCAGGAAATATTGTGATGCACCATCTTGTGACTTGTAGTGAATATTGTCTACAATATTGTATTGAATATTGAAAAAAACAATATTTTTATTAAGACTTAAGTTTTAAAACTCACATACTTGCGAACAAAAATCTAAAAAACATAGATTTGTCTTGGCTTATAAACAAGTAAAAATGTACTTTTTTTGAAGGGTTCATTTTATTGTATTATTACTCAGATTTCTATTTATTCTTTTTATAAACCAACAAAACATAGTTTTAGACTTTGATCATGTGTTTAAAATGATTCTTTTTGTGTTCATGATTATATAAGAGAAGTCTCCCTCATAGTCTTTTAATCATTATACACTTAACATGGATACTGATTGGAAATGACTGGATATCACAGCAGTGTACCTACCATTATCAACCACGTCCATGTTTAGCACATTAGCCTTTCCTCTCTGAGCCATTTCTCTGGCTTCCTTTCACCCATGTCTGCTGACAACTTCCATTTCTAGCAGAAATCATTTCCTGCCTAGGACCTCAGCTGGAGGTACGTGTGTGTGTTTATACACTAGAGATATGTTCCATTTCAGAACTGCATGGACCTTAATATTTAGTTCCAAGTGCATATTTAATACCTGTGCATATATGCGGAGTCAGATTCTGGGGTCCTTCGATCAATATTGTGCATGTGTTTTTTTTTTTTCAATGACATTTGAAGTTGTTTAGAGAGCAGTTTATGAGAGAAACATTGTGCCTTAAAACTTTTGGAGCTCTCCTAGAGGCCCAGAGCTGCCCTCCAATGTCCACCTGCATACTAAAAGCTGTTCTTAAGCAGTAAAGAGCTTATTTTTTTTCTCTCATCATCTCAGATTTTCACTGTTCTCTAAACTTTTCAGAAGAGTATTCATTAGTTTGCATGTGAATTATTCCCTTGTCTAGATATAAATAAACACTCAGTGGAAAATGCTAATTAAAACAAGTGTGGTTATTCAAACAATGCATTATTCAGAAAATTCTCTAATACTTAATGTTAATATTGTGTTTTGAAAGGCAACAATCTCTATGACCTTTCGTTATTAGAATTAAGAACTGATTAACCCAAACCATAAATAATCATGAGTATTAAGATTGAATATAATAGTCTGCAAAAACTCTTGGGGAGTGGATCCTGTGAGGTTAACAGATGTTTATTACTTTACAAAATCCAATGGTAGGGATTCTTCATGTTGCCAGAGGGTAACAATTCCGCAGCCTTCTTTTGACGCAATTTTGGGGTTCTTATTATAGTGTACAATAAGGCTAAAGTGTCTCCTTTTCTTAAGGCAATCTCTTTTAAAGAAAATTAGTAAAATAATTTATATCCAGTAGCCATGGGTTGCTATATTGGCTTTTTAAAGATATTTTTTAAAGCATCTATTTCATTTTGAGTCATTGCTTTCTCTGTGACTATCTACATAATCCCTGGAAATGTATACGTGCAATTCTGCCAGCTTTGATCTGTATTGGCATCTACACCTGTAATTGGTTATCCTATACCAAATTGTTAGCATATACAAAAAATAATAACATTATACAGACTGAGCAAGCAGTATTCATGTGTTTAAGAATATACATACACACATATGTATATAAATATGTAACAACAGTTAATAAAAAAAGACCATAAATCAGAGACAAGAAGACTTATATGGTAGGTTTGAGGGGAGAAAATAGAAAGGAGAAGTGGTATAACCTGAAAAATAAAAGGAAAAATTAAAAACATTATTCAGGTTCATTTGGCATTATTAAAGTTTTAATGTGTTATGAGAAATGAAGACAAAATAAAAAGTGAAGCAATAAAATATGTTACGCTGGCAAACTTGCTGATTTGGTTTTAGAGCAGTGACATTTAAGATCTGTTAGACCACATTCTCTATAATATGGGCCTGTAAAGAACTATTCTTTACTGCCTGATTTTCTTTTAATTTGCCAATTAGCACAGCTCAAATTCAATAAAATATTATCCAATGAAATGCTTTAAGGTAACAAACAAAAAGATTCATAGTAGTATTTATTTTTGAAACTTTTATATACAAAGTCTTAGATATTAGTATTATGTTAACACAGCTGGAAGCTACATGTTTGAAGGGGTTTTGTGAATGGTTTCCATTCAACCTCATTTCATATTCATATCATTATGATGACCCCTGCAAGATTCTCATAGGACCCTCCCCATGGATTTACATTCTTTTTTAAAAATATTTATTATATACACAATATTCTGTCTGTGTGTATGCCTGCAGGCCAGAAGAGGGCACCAGACCCCTCTACAGATGGTTGTGAGCCACCATGTGGTTGCTGTGAATTGAATTTAGGACCTTTGGAAGAGCATGCAATGCTCTTAACCTCTGGAGCCATCTCTCCAGCCCTGGATTTACACTCTTATAGGCAGTGTTGCCTATGATGCTATTCATTCATAAGTCCAGATTATATTTACTGAGCAATTAAATATGGTCATCTACTCTTTCTGTCCTTGAAATGACATACTCAAACTTTCTGGTGAGTTAGGTAATGTTGGGACCATCTTTTATTCTGCATCTGTTTCTGTTTTAGATCACATGGATGAATAAAATAACCCTTTCTTTTCCTTTTCCCATACTTTTTACACATGGATTTTTTTTTATTTTCTTGAAAGCTTAAAAATGTGAAGATTTGAATGGTGATGACTTACAACCCATTCTAGGACATAGTTCTCTCCGAATGTTGAACTACAAGTTCCTGTCATGCTTCCGGGCCCCTCTCATCTTTTTTTTTTTGGTTTTTCGAGACAGGGTTTCTCTGTGGTTTTGGAGCCTGTCCAGGAACTAGCTCTTGTAGACCAGGCTGGCCTCAAACTCACAGAGATCCGCCTGCCTCTGCCTCCCAAGTGCTGGGATTAAAGGTGTGCACCACCACCGCCCGACTTGGTCTCTCATCTTTCCCACACCCAGACTCTATTTGTCTTCTGTTGATAATTTTCGATTTTTCTCCTGTTGCTGTCTCTTGTGAGTCTACAACATGCACATCATCTTAAAACATTTCATTGTCAATACAATTCACTAAAATGCTTGTTTTAATAAAGAATTAGAGCTATCTGTTGGAGAAATAATGTCCACATTTTATCAAAGGTTTAGTTTCCTTTGGATTGATTAATGTAATATTGTATTGATATATATCTTTCAACAAGTCTTTTGGAACAGGATAAAGAATATTTTTTGCATACTTATATATAGCTTGTGTATCTTCAACTACATTGACTAAATGTAGTTAAATGTAACTATGCCTAGGAGAAATTACATACCTAGGAGTATTATCATTTATGAATCAATATAAATTTGACTTTTGTTTTTAAATTTAAAAGTAACAATTGACTCCTTCCAATCTACTCTTTGTTGCTTGACATGGCAGTTTTACAGAGACTATAGTTAAGTCTGACGTTAGAATAATCATTCTGTAAAAAGACTAGGCTATTAATAATACCTCTTTATGTAAGGAAAAAACAATGAAAATAATAAAGTTGACAAATCTGTTAGAAAATGTCATTATGAAATCTTTGCTCATTTTTCTCCTTTCTATTTGATTTGAACTTACACAAACATTAGATTTTTTGATGCACTATTTTGAGAGGAATTTTACATCTTTGAAATTTAAGAAACCATGATATTTTAGCATTCAAGTTAGGATATTGTTTTCCTTAAACAAACAAACAAAAACTTCTAAGCCTTTAGGTCACAAGAAATTTGATCTACCTGTGATTGTACTGGTCTTTTTTTATATGATGGTAGCAAGGAGGCTATGTGTGGCTTTTAGCAGTGACTATGTTAGAAATCTCTACCATATTCTTTTAATGTTGTTGTGAATTTAAAACATCTGCAAAAAGATACAGTATGAAAAGAGTCTAATGATGTTTTATAAGTACAAATTTTGTCTGAAGAGAGATTGAGTTTTGTCTTGTAAATTGGTTTTAAGCTACTGAAAGAAAATGAAAATACATGTACAGAAACATGAGTTTCAATTACAAATAATTTCATCAGGTAACATATATTCTTCAGGAATTATTTATCTCTCAAAATATGTTGGCTCAGCTGATCTCTAAGTTTTCTTATTGTTCTAATGTTTTAAAAGTTGTTGATATCAAAAAATAACTTTCTATTGCAAAAAATAGCTTTTTTAAAATGTGAAAATACAGCAACCACCACATTTTGTGTAGTCTAAAGCTGACAATACCATGGGGAAACACAATTTATTGCTTATGCTTCTCAACAACTTCCCAAGCAAACAGAATTTCAGAACTGAGTTTAAACACTTAATAGATGTCACCGAATTCACATAGCATCATATAAGTTATGAGAGGACACCTGAACCATACGCAGCACTCAAGGCTCTTATTCTATTGTGAGGAGGAGCTGTGATTTTGTTGCAATCAGCATAGTTACAACATTTGAGCTAGAATTATGACATCATTATTGTCTTCCTTTATAGATTGCCTTTGGTGGTGAAGGTGGGTATTGGTATCAAGAGTGGATTTGTAATGACTGTGTTTGAGTGTCAATCTGATTGGATTAAGGTGTATGTGGACAGCTGCTAAAACATTGTTTGTGTTTTGCTGCTTCAGCAGGCTTAGAGCCCACTCTGTTTTGGCAGGGAGAGCAACTCAGGTAGTTTGGCATATAATAACTAGAATTGCCGTGGTTGTGACTTTATTTCCATTGAAAATGAACATCTTATTGTCAGGCACTTAGGTCTATGGATCATCATCTAATTTCCATGTATTTTAAAAGACATTAGGCAACAGATTAATAAAGGGAAGTGGATTTTTTTTTTTTTTTTTTTTTGCCAAATAGAAGAAGAAACTGTGACGAGTAGTCTTAATTGGCAACTTGATAATAATCTGGAATTGTCGAGAGATGGGATCCACACATGTCTGTAGATTAACAATTTATGTGAGAAGACCCATCTGCTGTTGGGGCATCATTCTCTAGACAGAGTAGATTAGAGTACAGAAAGAGAAGAGAAAGCAAGCTGAACTTATCCATGCATCATTAGCTCATTGTGTTTTGCTCTTGACTATAGATATAATGGAACCAGTTCTCTGATGCTCCCACTGCTGTGACTTTCCTGATATGAGGGACCATAACTACTATTACTATGAGCCAAACTGACTCTTTCTCTTGTCAGATGCTTTTTCCTGAGTATTTTATCATGGCAACTGGAAAAGAAAGCACCAGAGGGGCAACTCAGTTTCTTCCCTTCCAGGACTGTGCAACACCTTAAATTTACAGATTGTCATGAGACAAAGATTGAATAGGTGTAAATTTAACTGTAAGATAAGCCAATTGTTCCTTTTATTGGAGAAGGAGCCATAGATCCCAGGTACACAGCTCTGTTATAAAGATGGGGTATTTGATTTCCTCTAGTTTTGAATGGGAAAAGAATCTCCTATTCTTGTCGAATTTTGGCCTTGGCCAAATTCTTGGTCCATTACTTTGATCAGTGGACAGTGAGAGTGGAACTCTTTGACAACTTTTCTTTGAAGGTCAGTGTCAGCTCCTGACCCTTGCATGTTTGTATAACACACTAATTTTGCAAGTATTTAAACAAGAAAGGTGATAATCTGGTATTGAAGGCAAGGCCACAATATCTTTTTTTGAACAGTTTCACTTCTACCAGGTCTTCAGCATAGGATGCCAGTACTAATAGATGTGATAAACAGAGTGGGGGATGATCACCACTAGTGTGTACAGACACCATCCAGTCAGCTGATTGCTCACAGATAACAATATCATAGGCAGGATGAATTCTTCCTGGGGTGGACATACACTCGTTGGATATTAAAATTATGTTTTGTCTTATAAATTCTTATAAAACAAGAATTGTGTCTTGTTTTAGACTCCATGAATCACACCAATAACCACCAGTTTGGCCATCTTTTGGCCTCAGATTGAAATTTGGCCTCATTGAACTTTGTTTCCAGGTTTATCTGTTGTGGGACTTTCCAGCTTCCATACTTCCCTTTTCTCACAACTTTCTGTGCATCCTTTTGGTTCTCTTTCTGTGGAGAACTGTTGCTGAGTCACTGGTGGTGATGGACATTTGTTCATCTTTTCTTTTTTTTTTAAATTATTTATTTACTTATTATGTATACAACATTCTGTCTGTGTGTATGCCTGCAGTCCAGAAGAGGGCACCAGACCCCATTACAGATGGTTGTGAGCCACCATGTGGTTGCTGGAAATTGAACTCAGGACCTCCGGAAGAGCAGGCAATGCTCTTAACCTTTGAGCCATCTCTCCAGCCCTGTTCATGTTTTCTTTCACAGCATACTCCTCAGTCAATTTTCCAGTTACTGATTTTCATTTCTTTTTTGTTTTTAAACTTATTTATTATGTATACAATATTCTGTCTGCATGAATGCCTGCAGACCAGAAGAGGGCACCAGACCTCATTACAGATGGCTGTGGGCAACCATGTGGTTGCTGGGAACTGAACTCAGGACCTTTGGAAGAGCAGGCAGTGCTCTTAACCACTGAGCCATCTCTCCAGCCCCCTGATTTTTATTTTGAAATCTAGAAAATGAAACACAAATAACCAGGAAAGTCAATGAGACTCTTTCATTTCATTGACTACATTCTTCAGTTCAGGAATTACTGTTACATTTATTTCAGCTTTGAAAACAGAGTTCTCATGGATAAAATAATTTGAAAATAATTTTAGAAGGATGCAGGTCAATTCAAAACTTTTTATTTTTAATTATTAGTATTGTATATTCATGCTACATTGTCCGAGGAAAACTTTGTGAAGTGGTTTCTTTCCTTCCACAGTTAAACTTGCAGGGTCAATATTTTACCCACTAAGCTATTCCACTGGTGCCCTTGAAGGCAATTTTAATGGAATTTAAGAGCAAAACAGCTCGGCAAATAAAATGGAGATCTTATCATCTTCTGAGAAGATTCTGGATAACAGGAACAGAGAAAATCATACTTCTTGAGCTATAGATCAAGAGACCAGCAGCTTCAGGAGTGAATTCTGAAACACCTGCATGTGTGGGTGGGGAGTTTGTCTTCAGAAAGTTCAGAAATGCCTTGAGTGTTAGGGCAAAAAGGCTTAGGATTTTCTTTGGTATCCAAGAAAAGGAGATATTAATACGGAAAAGGAAAAAGTACTGCTTAAGACTGCTAGCTGTGCTCTAGCTAAGAGTAGTCCCTGGCTTAAGGAAGAACATAGCATGATGGAATCAAACTAGAAGAGAGCCTTCTAGTGCTGAAGAGCCTGCAGTTTGTTGAAATGGTGTTGTAGTAGGAAAAAGCACAGACCTTTGGGGTAAGGTAAGCCTTACTTAGGTTCTGACTCATTTACGTAGCATAAATATTATCAAGTATTTATTGATTAAAGTTTGCCGAGTGCTTTAAGATCATTACCTCATGTACTTTTCTCAATGTCTCTGTTACGGATACTATTTTCATCTTCATTTTACAAGCAAGTATGCTGAAAATTACAGACCCTATGCCGGATGCACCAATTATTATGTAGGCAAGGTACTTTTGGTACAGAGGTATGCACTATTGAATGTCTTCACATCAACTTACCACACCTTAACAAGCAGAGGGTCTACATGTGTATTTTATTTGTGTTTTCACATGTCTGGAAGATTTTTCACTTGGTCACATCCCAGTGGGAGCTGTTTGTTGGAGAAATATGGATGTTCTAGCTAACCATCGTGCACCTTCTGAGGTTGCCATCTTTCTCTATTGTTGCCACATTTTAAAACAACTAATCATTTTTGACATTGTTGCTATTATAGGACTGAATAAAATGAGTGAATGAAGAAATGATTTAGAGGCTAGGAAATTTTAAAGAAAGAGAGAAAATGCACAATTAATTGTAGAGGTTAAAGTATTTCTTTTTCACAGCAACAGAACGTGTATATAGGTGCTCTGCCTGCATGCCTAATGCCTGTGGAGGCCAGAAGAGGGAGTTGAGTTCCCTGTTAGTAGGATTACAGAGGGTTGTGAGCCATCATGTGGATGCTAGGAATTGAACCTAGTCCTTCTGGAAAAACACACAGTATCTTTTTAAAATTTTTATTGAGCTACACATTTTTCTCCACTTTTCCTGCCGTTTTGTCCTTTCCCCAATCTCCCAATTTACTCAGGAGATCTTGTTGGGATTAATGAGTTCTGGCCTTCAGCTGCTCTTCCCTCCTAGAACCTTCTAATTAAAGTTACTAGAAGCTGTGCCTAGCTTAGAGGATCAGAGGATGGGATTTTCATCTGTTGGCCATTGACTGCAGTGTATTTAAGCCTACATGGTGCTAATAAAGAGGGACTTTTGGTACCAGTGTTGGAAGGTCTGTGTGTTGGTCTGTCTCTGCGTGTGTATTCTCAACCTCCAGCCCCTTACCCGAAGCTCGTGAACTGGGGTCTAGAGCATAGAGTACAGACTGGGGCCACGGTGTACAGCAAGATCTTGTCTTCTTTTCCTTCCTGTATAGATCCATGTATACTCTCTTAGAGTCCTCTTTGTTGTCTATGTTGTTTGGGTTTGTGGACTGTAGGTTGGTGTTTTTCTTTGATTTATGTCTAGAAGCCACTTACGAGTGAGTACCTATGATATTTGTCTTCCTGGGTCTGGTTTACTTCTCTCAATATGTTTTCTTCTGGACCCACCCATTTGCCTGCAAATTTCAAGATGTCTTTTTTTTTCCTGTTGTGTAGTACTCCAGTGTGTAAAGGTACCACATATTGTTCTATCCATTCTTCAGATGAAGGGCATATAGGTTGCTTCCATGTTCTGTCTATTACAAATAATGCTGCTATAAACATAGTTGGGCACATGTCCTTGTTATATTATTGAGCATCCTTTGGGTATATACCCAACAGCAGTATTGCTGGGTCTTGAGGTAGGTGGTTTCCTAATTTTCTGAGAAATCACCATATTGATTTCCAAAGAAGACGTACAAGTTTGCACTCCCACCAGCAATGGAGGAGTGTTCCCTTTACCCCACATCCTCTCCAGCATAAGCTGTCATCTTGGCCATTCTGATCATGTAAGACGACTGTGTAGGATGGAATTCCAGAGATGTTTTGATTTGCATTTCTCTGATGGCTAAGGATGTTGATCATTTCCTTAAATGTCTTTTAGCCATTTGAGATTTGACTATTCCAAGTTCTCTGTTTAGGTTTGTATCCCATTTTTAAAACTGGATTATTTGTTCTTTTGATGTCAAGTTTCTTGAGTTCTTCATATATTTTGGAGATCAGTCCCCTGTTCAATGTGTGGTAGGTGAAGGTCTTTTCCCAATCTGTAGGTTGCTGTTTTGTCTTGTTGACCATGTCATTTGCTTTACAGAAGCTTCTCAGTTTCAGGAGGTTCATTTATTAATTGTTGCTGTCAGCATACAGTGTCCTTAACTAATGAGTTACGTCTATAGCCCCAAGAATTTTTTTGTTTTGTTTTCAAGAAGTTATATGCTAGTGCTATATCTGATTCATTTTATGTGCTTGCTGGTTAATTTTTTTGTCATCTTGATATGAACTACAGACACCTGGGAAGAGGTGACCTCAGTTGAAATATTGCCTCTACAGATTGTGAGCATGTTCATGGGAGCATTTTCTTTGATTATAATTGGTGGAAGAGAGCATAGCCCACTGTGAGCAGTGTGGCCCCCTAGTCAAATCATTCTGAATTGTATAAGAAAGGTAGCTGAATATGAGCCTGAGAGCAAGTAAGTAAGCAGTGTTCCTCTGTGTTTTTTTTTCAAATTTTTACAGTGGAGTCCCTCTCTGATGGTATGTGACATGTAAACAAAACCCCTTTCCTCTCCAAGTTGATGTTGCTCAGCAACAGAAAGCAAATTGGAACAGCTTCTACAAGGATTTAAATTTGTCAAGGTTCCATGATTCTATCTTGTAGACTTTAAAAACTGCCTTCAGTTTTCTATGACTTCCCATTTCTCATTCAAACAATGGAAGTTTTACTATAGCATGAAGCAAGATCACTAATGCAACACTCGGCATCTACTAGCTTGCAGCAAATAGGAGCTTCTGCCCCTTTCCTCATTCTTCCTCTCTGTATGAATCTAGTCTACATTACTATAATACGTCAAGAGCACTCTGTTTTTACATTGATGGGTTTGCTGCCCTGGTGTGGTAAGTCCTTCTGGGTATGTGTTGCTTTTATTGGTTAATGAATAAAGAAACTGCACTGGCCTATAGCAAGGCAGAATAGAGGTAGTGGGGAAACTAAACTGAATTCTGGAAGAAAGAAGGTAGAGTCAGGAGAAGTCATGTAGCCCCAACAGAGACAGAACATGGCCAGTAGGACACAGCCATTTGGGCAAGAAACTGCTCTTCCTGGACTGCTTGATGTTATGCTGTAAGAACTGGACATGCAGGACCCACAAAGAGGTGATTCTTGAACTTGCATAAAGGTGAGATGATTCTTTGGGGTTCCTGCTAAATGAAAGAGTATGCCAGACATTCTGCGGAACACAGAAGGAAGTGACTGACAAACTGCCAATATAGTCGGAACTGTCTTTGAAATTTTCTGCTTCATGGGAAAGTCTGCCAGATACTATGGGCCTGTAGGCTGAAGATGGATGTCCCAACGCTATAGAGGAACTTTGGGTGACTGTCCAGTTAGCAAGATGTCTTTGTCACTTCTAGAGTTTTAGAAGTTGCTTAAAATGTGCTTCCTGTTTGCTTAGGTATTATTATATCCTTCTGGGGTCTTTGATAGAGTTGAAGAATGCATAATTATATTTATAGTTTTCCTTAGTTATGATAAGAGATAAAGTAGATATAAATGTTGTAACTCTAATTCTTGCTTGATACCTATTTTTTATATGTAATTTTATCATGTTAAAGTTAAAACCTTCCCTTTTATTTAAACAGAAAAGGGGAAATGGTATGGGAAGTACTTCTGTCTATGTGTTGCTTTTATTGCTTAATGAACAAAGAAACTATTTTGGCCTATAGCAAGGCAGAATAGAGATGGGTGGGGAAAACTAAACTGAGTGCTGGGAGAAAAAAAAGGTGGAGTCAGGAGAAGCCATGTAGCCCTACCAGAGACAGACGCTGGCCAGAAACTTGCCACAGCCACGTGGCAATCCATAGATTAATAGAATTGGGTTAAATTAAGATGTAAGAGGTAATCAATAAGAAGCTAGAGCTAATAGACCGAGCAGTGATTTATTTAATACAGTTTCTGAGTGATTATTTCTGGTCTGGGCAGCTGGGAACAAACAAGTGGCCTCCTACAACACTGCCCACTAACTTTCAAATGTCTTATGCCTCACATTCCTGATTTGAGTTTTATAAAAACATCACATAATTGGGTCAAAAGTAGACTGAAATTCTCCATTCCAAAAGGAAAATCAAGCAGTTGTACCTGTTTCCTTAAACTGCCATCCAAAAGATGAGATTATAATAGAAAGAGTAAATGGGTACAAGGAAGATGAACCACTTTAATTGCTGCCAGAGTTTCTCAGTGATTGTCACCATGGGAATAATCCTTCCCAGGGTTCACTAGGTCAAATAAGGGAAGAAAAATATGTCTCCTCAGTGTATTGCTCATTTGAAATCCTGAAATCTATCAGGTGAAATAAGAGTTTTATGACAGAAAATTCAGTCTCAGGATTTGTCCTTTTTTTAGCTTTGAAAGAAATAAACTTTCCATTTTTGTTTTCTCTCTAAGCAAATGTTTCATATTTAAATTTTTTCAGTATGAAATCATATAATTGCAGTATCAGATAATGGGTTTGGTAACAGTACAAAGATTATTTTAAAAGCCAAGGAAGAAAACTTTTCATGTATATTCATCAATATACTCTGAAATTTTACCTACTGTTGAATTATAAAACTTTATTTTAAAAATTGTGGTATGTATGTGTGTGCTTGAGAAACGTACATGCAGTAGCACATGCGTGGAAATATATCTATATGTGGGCTTGCCCAAGTTAGTAATGTGTCCTCAAAGGGCATTGGATGCTCTGTAACTCAATTTTTAGATCATTGTGGGCTGCCCAAGAAGGAGACTAGGGACTGAATTTTGTTTCTATGCATGAACAAACAGTACATACCCCTAATCAAAGAAACATTAAAGAAAGTAGTTAGGATGTAGAAAGTACTTTTAATTTTGTGTGTGTGTGTGTGTGTGTGTGTGTGTGTGATGAGTGTATCGATCTGTACTTGATATGTGGAAGACAGAAGAGGTAGTCAAATGTCCTGCTCTATCATACTCTACCTTTTTCTCTTGAAACAGGGTTTAGAAAACTCTAAGAAAATTAAGACTTTGTTTGGAAAATATTGTGGTGTCTTAGTCAAGGTTTCTATTGCTATGAAGAGACATTATGGTAACAACAACTCTTATAAAGGAAAACATCTAACTGGGGCTTGCCTCCAGTTTCAGAGTTTTAGTCCATAATCGTCATGGCAGGAAGTATGGTGGCATACAGGCAGACATGGTGCTAGAGAAGGAGCTCGTAGTTCTACATCTTGATCCTCAGGTAACAGAAGGAGTCTGTATGATGATTCACTGGGCAGTGCTTGAGCATATAACACCACAAAGCCTGCCTCCAAAGTGATGTACTCCCTCCAAGAAGGCTACATCTACTCCAACAAGGTCCAACCTCCTAAAAATGCCACTCCCTTTGGGCCAAATGTTCAAACACATGAGTCTATGGGTCCATTCTTATTCACGACACCACATTTCACTCCCTGGTCCCCATAGGCTTATAGCATAAACGATATATGCAACATAGGCAAATACCATAATACAGACCCTATAGGATATAACGGACTCAAACTTCTTTAAAAGTCCTAAATTCAAAATCTCTTTTGAGACTCATGCAGTCTCTTAAGTGTAATCCCCTATAAAATCAAAATGAAAACAGCAGATCATATGCTTCCATCATATAATGGCACAGGATATACATTATCATTCTGAAATGGAAGAAAGGGAACATAGTGAGGAAATGCTGGACCAAAGCAAAACTGAAAGCCATTTGATCAAACACCAAACTGCATCTCGATGTCTGATGTCAAAATGCTCTCCAGATCTCCAACTATCTTTTGCTTTTTAAAACGGCAATATACTTCTATGTTTGGGCTTGTTCCATTCCCTCTTAATATCTTTTCTTGACACGCATCCAGTGACTCTGGAATCTCCAATATCATGATGTCTTGAAGGCAATCCAGGCTTCATCTTTATAGCTTCACTCATTGGCCTCCTTGGCCCTTCATGCAGTGACATATCCACTCTACACTTAGCCTGAGCAGCTTTCTTTGTCACAAAGGAAGATTCCATAACCTCTTTCTTCTATCCTTGACTCCAAAACCAGAACCATGTAGCTGAAACTGCCAAGTTCTGCTGATTGATGGGGGTGGAACACACCCCCTTTTAAAATTATATCTTCTCCAGCATTTTGTTTTCTTTCACTGCCTAAGCTTGGCTGCTTTGGAACTTGTTTTGTAGACTAGGCTGGACTTGAACTTAGAGATCTGTACACCCCAATATCCTGAATGCTGGGGTTAAAGGCACGTACCACCACACCCAGACCTAAACTGTTCTTCAATTCCTTTTTATAAGATGAAAACTTAGCTGCTAAGGGTCTTTCCCTAAGGTCACCACTCCGTTTATTGTATTTTACATCAGGATTTTCTTTAATCTGCTTATCACTTTGAGCAGAAGGTTTGGTTACATTTTTTTTTCCTGGTGCCCCTTTTCTCCTTGAACTGTTCCTTTTGTATTTTTCCTTGATCAACTTGCAATACTAGGTTTCCTGAGATTTTCTCTACTAATGAAATTAATCCAAACTTCCTCACTTTAGCCTCACACAGACTTTTTGGACAACATCAAAATCGGCCACATATTTTGCCAAATATCATAAGATTAGTCTCTAGCCCACATACAAACATTCTTCTTGGACACCTCTCAAACCAGGCCCCTGCAGGTAAAATCTCCCTAGTACTACTCTTTTTCATGTTTATACTAGTATGGCCTATTAAACCCCACTTAAAAGGTTCAATTGTTTTTCTAATCCACAGTTCCAAAGTCTATATCCCTCCAAATAAAATCATAGTCTGACCTTTCAGAGCAATATCCCACTCCTGGTATCAACTTCTGCTGTAGTTAGGGTTTGGGTTGGTGTGAAAAGACACCATGACCACAGTAACTCTTATAAAGAAAAATATTTAACTGGGGCTTGCTTACAATTTCAGAAGTTTAGTCCATTATCATCATGGCAAAAATCATGACAGTGTGCAGGCAGACATGGTGCTTAAAAAGGAGCTGAGAGTTCTACATCTTGATCCTCAGGCAGTAGGAGACTGTGTGCTAAAACCTCAAAACACGCATAGCATGATTGATCAAAACCAAGAGACAGATATTGTGGTTCAACCTAAAGACCAAAAAAGCAACATAGTAAACCACTGGCTCTTAACTCTACCTCAGTCCAAAAATGGTGATCCTGCCTCCAGGAATCCTCAGAATGAGACTGAGTCTGAAACAAGCCCCACCCATTTTATATTCCTCTCTAGTGCTGGGATTAAAGGCATGTACCACTTTTACTTGGTTTCTATGGCAAACTAGTGTGGCTACTTGGATTAAAGTTGTGTGTTACCGCTGCCTGGTATATATAGTTAACCAGTGTGGCTGTTTTGCTTTCTGATCTTCAGGCAAGCTTTATTTATTACAATACAAATGAAATATCACTAATTTTTCACTTTTTGTCTAAAATAAAAAAGAAGGCTATGACTAATATAAGAAAACTATTTACAATAAGTACAATGACTATATACTTTATATATACGTAATAAGCACATCAACAATGTCTAGTCCATTTGCATTTGACAAACATGGAGAAAATGTTCCATATCTATTCTATCTTGGTAAGTCCAAGTCTTGTACCTAATTTACTTTCTATCATAAATTTCTTTCTGTGCCAGGTAAACAAGGAAAACTATAACTATCTAGTCTTCAACTCCCTCAGAGTTCTAAGAAGAAAATAATATTAACTGAATAAGCAGGCAGTCAGTGTGAGCAAGCAACTTCCAAAATATGTAAAAAATGACAGAAATAGCTGACTGCCTGGATAGTCACCTAAAGTTCCTTTACATTGTTGGGGCATCTATCTTTTCCCTATATGCCTAGCATATCTGACAGACTTTTCTGTGAAGCAGGATATTCTGAAGGGCTGTCCCTCATAGTCTTGACAATGTTTGGCAGTCACTTTCTTTTGTGCCCTGCTTTTCCAATTAGAAGAGCATACTGTTAGCCATCAAGGCAAGGGCATTTTCTTGCCCAGTGGATTACTTTTGCTACAAAAAAGTAAACTCCATGTAGGGTTTCTTTAATGTCTGTTTTCTTCTCTAAAGTAGTATGGTGCTGCCAGGTGCAGGCATGTCTCATTGTCATTAAAAAAGAGCCTATGTTATTAAAACATCTTAAATGCCATATTCTGTAGATCTCCGAAGTGTTTGAAGATGATCTGTCTATCTAAAATATATATTTTTTGACCCTGAAAACATACTTAATGTGACTATGACTACAAGTTCAGTTATAATAGGTAAGTAATTACTGACCTGCATTTCCTTGTTATCCTAAACAGTTGGTAATAATAACTTTCAAAGACTAGAAATTTGCATTATATTGTTAAATGATATGTACAGGTACAATAACTTAACAAGATTAGAAACATATGTACAGTATGTTTTTTTTTTTTTTTTTTTTTTTTCGAGACAGGGTTTCTCTGTGGTTTTGGAGCCTGTCCTGGAACTAGCTCTGTAGACCAGGCTGGTCTCGAACTCACAGAGATCCACCTGCCTCTGTCTCCCGAGTGCTGGGATTAAAGGCGAGGCGTGCGCCACCATCGCCCGGCTGTACAGTATGTTTTAACAAAATTAATCTCAAATTTGTATCAATATACAAATTTCTATATGATATACAAGTGTCCAACCTAATGTAAAACATTTAAAACTAGTAGTTGTTTTTTAAAACTAGATTCAATAATTTACTCTTTTATCTTATCATATCTATATCCTCCCTCTTTTCTTTTCAAAACAAGAACCCTGAATCTAATCCCTTTTGTTTAACTTTTTCCTGACCATTATCCATAACAACTTGTAACCAGTGCTTAAACAAAGACAAACATCCATAAGCAACTTTTTGGGAATGTACATTGAATTTGGAGAGATAAGAAAAATAATATAGAAAGTCATAAAAAGAAATAGATTTAGAGCTGGGCAGTAGTGGTGCATACCTTTAATCCCAGCTCTCGGGAGGCAGAGGCAGGTGGATCTCTGTGAGTTTGAGACTAGCCTGGTCTACAGAGCTAGTTCTGGGACAGGCTCCAAAGCTATGGAGAAACCTTGTCTCAAAAACAAAGAAACAAACAAAAAGAAATAGATTTAAAAAATAAAACAAAGTCTTTAAAGAGATAGTAAAAGTAATACAGACAGTCATAGATTAAACGAGAAAAGAAAAATAAGCCATTTAAAGATAGAATATGCACAGAGTCTGGATTATGTATACTATTGTGTTTTCTTTGAATTTTTGACTGCAGAGAGACATTTGACTCTGGGGGCTGTTAAGCTAAACCAGCATTTATGTTTTAAAGGCATCTTGATTTCAAAATTTGGATAAGGATATGTTACTTTGGAAAAGAGGTCCTGATTTGGTTTCCACAGAAGATGAGAATCTATGGATTCCTTCCAGGTTAATGTGGTTTGATGGAACAAGATCCACTGAAAGGTCTCCATGCACCCTAAAAATATTTCACCCAACAAACAGCAGGAAGCAGTTTAGAGAAAACAATGTCCTAATTCCCAAAATGTTTGTTTATAAATGTTTATTTTCATTGAAATGGGGATTGATTATAAATGATTAAATGGTCACAGTCTATCTCTTTCTAAAAAGAAAAAAGAAACGGTGAGGAGATATGATATAGAGATAAATACTTTGCATACAATATGGAATTTGGTCTACTGATTCATATTCAAGGTTGATTTTGTTACACTGTATATATGTATTTTTGTTTTTGATTAAGGTATTGTTCATACATATTATTTAATAATGTAACAATAATTAAGAAATGCAGATAATAGATAATCATCTATAATAGTCAAACTGTAGCCATGTTAGGTTTTCTAGATAAACAGAGCTATATTTCAGTTAGATAGTCTTCAATACTTCAAAGACTTACAGAATATGGTATTTAAAATGTTTTAAGAACTTAGACTTTTCTTGTCAGTGAGACATGTCTGCTTCTGAAAACATCAATTACTTCAGAGAGGTTGATGTGTGTTGAAGAAACTCATTATGGAATTTGCCTTCAATGTGACAAGAAACTGCTCTTGCATGGACTGCTTGATGGCATGCTATATGAACCTGACATGTAGGACCCACAGAAGAGTGACTGCTGAACATTCCAAAAGACAGGATGGTCCTTCAGGGTTCATGCTTCACAGAATAAACTGCCAGACATTCTGTAGGACACAGAGGAAAGTGGCTGATGAACTTTGCCAATATTGGTGAAGAATCTTTCAAATTTCCAGCTCCATGGAAAAGTTTGTTATTTACTATAGGCTGAGGATGGATGTCTCAATATTACAAAAAAATTTGGGTGACTGTTCAGGCAATAATATGTTTCTTTCAATTCTAGAACTTTGTAAGTTGATTATAGTGCACTTCCTGCTGAATTAGATATCATTATATTTATACTTCTGGGGTCTTTGAAGAATTAAAGACAGTTATAGTTAAAGTTTTCCTTAGTTCTGATAAAAATAAATTAGATATAAATATTATAACTGTAATTCTTGCTTTATAACTGTTTTCTAATATGCAATTTTACTATGTTAAAGCTAAAACTTTCCTTTTTATTTAGACAGAAAGGGGAAGATGATATGGGATTCCTCTCTGTATGCTGTGAATACATTTTATTATCATTGATTAATACAGAAGCTGTTTTGGCCAATGGCTTAGAAGAGCAAAGCCAAGTGGGAAATTTGAACAGATATATTTAGAGAGAGTAGTCAGAGTCAAAAATATACCATGTAGCTGTCAATGAGAGAGACATGCTGGGACCTTACTGGTAGGCCACAGCCTCGTGGTGATTCATATATTAATAGAAATGGGTTAATTTAATATGTAAGAATTATCTAATAATAAGCCTGAGCTAATAGGCCAAACAATGTTGTAATTAATATAGTTTCTGTGTCTGGACAGGTGGGAAATGAATAAGCAGTTTCTGTCTTTACGCAATAACCCTATATTCCCCAGCTGCTTTTTTGTTATGATGTTTCATTGTAGCAATAGAAATACTAAGACATGGGCTCATGTCTGTAATTTCAGCACTTAAGGGGCTTGAGACGTCAGTATCACCTCCAACGTTGAATCCAGACTGAACCACATAGCAAGACTCTGTCTCAAAAGACCTTGAAAAAAAGAACTATATTGCTTTCCTTACCTGTCATTGCAAGCATGGGAAACTCCCAGCAGCACAAACAACTCTGCATTAAAAAGGACACAATTTCCGTAGATGTCCATTTGCAATAGAAAAACAGACATTGTCAGCACCCAGTTAAAATATAAGGAAAGGTAGTAGATCCATGATCACTATAAAAAGAGCTTACAAAGATTTGAATGTACACTGAGACTAAATGAACAGATTTGCATTTTCTTATTAAATGGATTCTATTTTGCTACATTTTATTGTTTTTTTTCTCTTCTCTCAGCTTTTCAAGAAGTTCTTTTGTCTCTTCTGAGCAAAAAAAAAAAAATTCACTTAAATACTTTTGTGGACCTAAGTAAAGAGTGTGCCCCAGGATTCAGTGAAGTGTGATTAATAGCAGGTTAGGATACAGAAGTATTGTAACATGCAAGGAATGAATAGCTCCTCCAGACTTCTCAGCAGGGTTAAGGGGGCAGTTTCCAATTGCAAGGCAGCCTATCTTCTCTGTTCAGAGCTTGGGATAATAAAGCCTTTTCCCTGAAGAAACTGGAAACACTTTACCTAAGTCCATCCAAACTAATAAAATGATTTTTTTTTTCGCTCAGCGAAGACAAAGAAACTTACTGCAAAGTTGGGAGAAGAATATAACATGAAGTTCATTTGCAGCTTAGTGGTTATATTTTTATGGTAATGTTATTTTCTAAAATATAAGCATTCCAATTTCATTAATGTACTTTGTGATATTGTCCAGTAAATGCTGGATGAGGTGATAGCCAAATTGGTAGTCATTTTATTTTGTGGGAATTCTTATCAAGATTTCTCATGGAAAATTTCTTAAAGAAATGATGAATTACTATAGACTTTGGGGGATTGCTTTGTAGCCTCTGGAAGCCATGGTCAAAACGTGACCAAGACATCTTGCCATCTGACTGATATCATTTCACCTGGTACAGGAGAGGAAGAGGGAGAAATAAAACATTCTACTATTGAAAATTCTGGTTTTATTTAAAAATGAAAGAAGATAAGATGTATTTTATTTTATAAGATTTATAAAATATCAGATCTTTATGTACAATTTATCTTCATGAGAAGGTGTCTTCTCATATCAGATATATCCACCATAAGCCAAGGCAAAATCCTGTTAGTCTTTATAAGATAAAATAATTGGAATACATCTAAGTAGTGTTTTCTAAACATGGTCCCTGAAGCCTTATCAAAGTCATCTGGTGAATGGGAAGATGCAAAATTATAAAGCAAATGCAGGCTCTTGAAGTCTCCGATGATAAAACCCAGAAATTGTATGTTGGTATGATTCCCAGAAGATGGGCTAGAAGCAAGATGAAGCTAGCCAAGGTCAAAATTCTATAGTGTGAAACATAAATAAATGAGATGGAGAAAGAGAAAGAAGAATAAAGATGGTGAGACTAATGGAGACGTTCAAGAATGTCTCCTGGCAACTCCATTTTTCTCTATACAATGAGCAGATAAACATAACAACATAGAGAAAGTATTAGAAAAAGTATTTCTTTTTTTTTTTTCATTTAAACATTTTTTTATTAATTAATTTATTTAATTATTAAAGATTTCTGCCTCTTCCCCGCCACCACCTCCCATTCCCTCCCCCTCCCCCAATCAAGTCTTCCTTCCTCCTCAGCCCAAAGAGCAAGCAGGTTTCTCTGCCCTGTGGGAGGTCCAAGGACCACCCACCTCCATCCAGGTCTATTAAGGTGAGCATCCAAACTACCTGGGCTCCCACAAAGCCATTACGTGCAATAGGATCAAGAACCCATTGCCATTGTTCTTCAGTTCTCAGTAGTCGTCCAAACACACTGAACCTGATAGAAGAGAAAGTGGGAAGTACTCTACAACACATGGGCACAGGAGAACACTTCCTACGTATAACCCCAGCAGCACAAACACTAAGGTCATCATTGAATAAATGGGACCTCCTGAGACTGAGAAGCTTCTGTAAAGCAAAGGACACTGTCACTAAGACAGAAAGGCAACCCACTGACTGGGAGAAGATCTTCACCAACCCCGCAACTGACAAAGGTCTGATATCCAAAATATACAAAGAACTCAAGAAATTAGACCGTAAAAGGTTAATCAATCCAATTATAAAATGGGGCACTGAGCTGAACAGAGACTTTTCAACAGAAGAAGTTCAAATGGCCAAAAGACACTTAAGATCGTGCTCAACTTCCTTAGCAATCAGGGAAATGCAAATCAAGACAACATTAAGATACCATCTTACACCGGTCAGAATGGCTAAAATCAAAAACACCAATGATAGCCTCTGCTGGAGAGGTTGTGGAGAAAGGGGCACACTCATCCATTGCTGGTGGGAATGCAAACTTGTGCAACCACTTTGGAAAGCAGTGTGGAGGTTTCTCAGGAAAGTCGGGTTCAACCTACCTCTCGACCCAGCTATACCACTATTGGGAATATACCCAAGAGATGCCCAAACATACAACAAAAGTATATGCTCAACTATGTTCATAGCAGCATTGTTTGTAATAGCCAGAACCTGGAAACAACCTAGATGTCCTTCAATGGAAGAATGGATGAAGAAAGTATGGAATATATACATATTAGAGTACTACTCAGCAGTAAAAAACAATGACTTCTTGAATTTTGCATACAGATGGACGGAAATTGAAAACACTATCCTGAGTGAGGTAAGCCAGACCCAAAAAGAGGAGCATGGGATGTACTCACTCATATTTGGTTTCTAGCCATAAATAAAGGACATTGAGACTATAATTCGTGACTCTAGAGAAGCTAAATAAGAAGGTGAACCCAAAGAAAAACATATAAGCATCCCCCTGAATATTAACCTTCATCAGGCGATGAAAGAAGACAGAGACAGAGACCAACATTGGAGCACTGGACTGAAGTCTCACGATCCAAAGGAGGAGCAGAAGGAGAGTGAGCACGAGCAAGGAACTCAGGACTGCGAGGGGTGCACCCACACACTGAGGCAATGGGGACGTTCTATCGGGAACTCACCAAGGCCAGCTGGCCGGGGACTGAAAAAGCATGGGACAAAACTGGTCTCGCTGAACATAATAGAAAAAGTATTTCTTATTTTTACCAGGCCAGCATGTATTTTTCCATCAGTTAGCAGCAGACTGATTTTGAAATCAAGCTTCCTTCCAGTGTTCTTATTCTTAAGGTTTAGAGAAACTTGACTTTACACACTTAGGAATATATAAAATAAGAATCAATATTTCAAATGGTGTTTGAAAGCAAAATTCTCCTACGTGTGTACTTATTCATGTTCTCTTGTGTTTTTTTTTTTTCTGTTCTCACACTTTCCACCATGTAGAACTGCTATGATTTTGAATAGCTTCTTAGGATCAAATAATATTTTCTATCAGCAAGTGACTGTGCTCAGGTCAAATATCATATTCCACCCCCTTCCACTAAGGCAGGGATCAGCATTGCAGCACAAACCAATATACAGTGTTAGAACCTCAGTAAAGAGTAGAGAATTTGTAGTTTTTCCTGTGATTAATAAAGACACAACAACTATCTGCTGGGCACATCAGGAGAGAATCTATCCAAAGACAATGTTGACTTGAGTCTGTTTATAATGGAGAGAGAAACAATCACATTTATGATAATGTCATATTAAATAAATTCTCTGACTTTGGAAACTGCTGTGTTATTAGCCTCAACTTTCCTGAAGAAGCTAACCAGAAGAACACCTTAAGGTAAACACACATATTTTAATAATGTTTTCTTCATTATTATTGTTTATTTCTGAAGTATTTGAGTATTGTCTGAGATTCTGTCCTGCCCGGTTCTCACAGTCGTTAAATCCCAAAGAAATCACACAGACGTCTATGTTAGTTATAAACTGATTGGCTCATTAGCTCAGGCTTCTTATTAACTCTTATAGCTTATATTAGTTCATTATTCTTGTCTATATTAGCCACGTGGCTTGGTACCTTTTTTGGCAAGGCAGTCACATCTTGCTTGCTCTGTGGCTGGGTCACAACTGTGGACTAAGCTTTCCTCTTCCCAGAATTCTCCTGTTCTTGTCATCCCACCTCTACCTGGTTGTCCTGCCTATACTTCCTGCCTAGCTACTGACCAATTAGCATTTTATTAAAATACAATTGACAGAGTACAAACCATTGTCCCACAGCAATTGAGCCTCATCTGTCTGTTGCTTAATTCGTAGTATTTAAATTCCCTGCTCTTTATATGAAGAGAACCTTACATGTCTTCTTATTCTGTCTGTGGGGAAAGATGCTAGTTTCTAAGACTAGGACCTGAGTGTTCAACCTTTCCTAGAATCTGTCACCCTTAAAGTAATCTCTCATTCCTACAAGGCCAAGAAAAAGCTTTTGCCACATCCATAGAAACCACATATTCCTAAACACCATCCAACAGTCCTCTAAAGCCCTCTGATCTATGCTCAACTAACACACAACAACAATCTGTTTTCCCTCGTTGAACATTCTGCCACCAGATTTCCTCAAATATGGCACCTCTGTGGGCCATTCTCCTCTGCCACTTCAGCTATTGAGCCTCTGATGTGGCTTTGTTAGCACCAAATCCATCTTCATAGTATAATCATTGCTATGATAAATGGGATATCAGAGACTATCAAGTGAGGCTTTGCTGGGCCCAAGGGAGTTGTCATTACATCACAACCAAAGCTAAATTCAAGACTGAGAAGAATAAAGCTTCCTTTCATTGAGAAATACATGCCAACACGTAAGATATAAATTCAGTTATCTCCACAATTCAAATTTAAACTTCAGCCTTTCTCATCATACTTTCATCCTAAATGAATGTGCTACACTGATGTCAGAGCTTAACACTATTGCTCTACAGAGAAATCCCACACCCTATGCTTTCTGTGGAATCTGACACTCAATTCCCATCCTGTGGTCTATTTTAAGAACATATACTGTCCTAGTTGGGGTTTCTGCGGTGAATAGAGACCATGACCACAACAACTCTTTATAAAGAAAAGAATTAATTGGGACTAGCTTGTGAAGTTTAGTCCATTGTCATCATGGTAGGAAGCATAGTGGTATACAGGCAGACATGATGCTGGAGAGGTAGCTGAGAGTTCTACACTCAGATTGGCAGGCGGGAGGAAGAGACACTTGGCCTGGTTTGAGCATCTGAGACCTCAAAGCATAGCCCTAGTGACATGCTTTCTTCAACAAGCCACAGCTACTCCAAAAAGGCCACACCTCCTAATAGTGCCACTCCTTATGGGCTGTGTAGGGGTTGTTTTAATTCAAACCACCATATATTCTTTAAAGAACAATCGATGTATATTCTTCTAATTTGGTAGAATTTGTGAAAAATTGAAGAATAAAATATTATAGACAAGAAATAAACATAAATTCTGAAAAGTTAAGAAACTCAATTATCACCTGTATTTACTTACCTATCTATAAAATAGAAGTATTTGCTGTTAGATACCAGCAAATATTATTTCAGAACACATTTAATTTTTAATATATCATATTTGGTTTAATTTCCTACAAAAATATTTGAAGTTTTTGTGATGACTTCTTAGAAAAAAAAATGTGCTTGCTCCATGAATGGGAAAACTCAGATGGAGACATCGTTTCTTGTTCCACTTTGCTTCTATTTTTATTAAAAGAAAATTGTTCTGAGTACAAAGGCGGTCTCAAACTACTGCCCAAATTGCTATTTGTTACTTGCCCACTTAAATCAGTTCATCTACTAACCAACCTTCCCACGTTTCAGTAAGTCTCTGACAATCTATTTGAAATGTATCAGATTCACCAAAATGTCTGTAGGAATACAAATGATGCAGAATTTATTCTCTTAGTACCTATTTTAGTAAGTTACCACTGTAGTATAAGGACAGAGAATGTGTGTTAGTGGATAAAATGCTTGCTATGAAAACATGAAGATCAGAATTTAAATGCCCTAAACCCATGTAAAGCAGGATGCAGGAACATGTTTCTAACCATCGTGTTTCTGTGTGGAGATGGAGACAGAGACAGGAGAATTGCTGGGCTGTCATTTTTCAGTGACAGACAATAATCAGTGAGAGAGGCATTGTCTTAAGGTGAAAAGTGAAAACCACACCTTAAGGAGGTTCTCTGACCTCCACACATGAACCAGCACATGTGTGGGCCTGAAGTCCCACACATATATACCTACCCATCATATGTAAATAGAAGCACACATACACATCTTAAAAGGGAGGGAAGGGGAGAGAGAGAGAGAGAGAAAGAGAGAGAGAGAGAGATGCAATATTAACCCCACAATATTTCCAGGTTTTTTTTTTAAGTACTTCTAATATATTTTATAAGACAAACTGAATATTACTGCCTTTACATCTATACATCATAACATTAAACATATCACCAAACATCAGAACACTTAAAATGCTCCTGCAAGGATGAATGCAGTAAGCAAGCAAGCAAGCAAGCAAGCAAGCAAGCAAGCAAGCAAGCAAGCAAGCAAGCGAGCGAGGCTCTTCTTACACAAGTCTATTCCTCTACTACCTCATACGCGAATCACCTAAAGATTCTGCCAAGAATTTAACATTGTTAAATTTTTATTTTTGCCTATTTATTTTTTATCTGTGTTGAAGCACAAGAACAATTCTGTTAGAGCTCATAAGAAAAATGTCTGATGGGCAAGATGTAAAACCTGGAAGCAGAGAAGGGTGTAAGGAAGACCAAAAAATTGCCAAGCCATTGCAAACCTTCATGGTGTTAGCCACTTGACCAACAAGCAGCTACACGGCATGGAGCGAGGGGGTTTTAGAGAAAGAATGAGGAGCCTTAAAATGTGAAGGGAAAGCCCAGAGTGTTAAGGAAAGCATGCTTAGGCCGGGCGGTGGTGGTGCACGCCTTTAATCCCAGCACTTGGGAGGCAGAGGCAGGCGGATCTCTGTGAGTTTGGGACCAGCCTGGTCTACAAGAGCTAGTTCCAGGACAGGCTCCAAAACCACAGAGAAACCCTGTCTCGAAAAAGAAAAAAAAAAAAAAAAAAAAAAAAAAAGAAAGCATGCTTAGGAAAGAAAGAGAATGTTGGGAAAGGAAAGAAATTATTTAGAAAAGCAAGCAGACTTACAATTCTTACATACTCATAAGCTTTGGCATTATAGTATGGAGAAGTACAGTATCTCGTTAAAGGGCTAATTTTTCTTCCAGTCTCCTAGGTGAGCCTGCCATCCTAGAGGTGGTCCCCTAACCAAAGTGATTGAACCAGCCCAATATGAATGTTATGTCTCTATCCAGTCCAGGGACTTTATTATCAGACTAGGGTTTCTTTCTACTAATGTTAATTAGCCCTCTGAACCCGATAAGAGACCAGAGTCCCCAAACAATTCTGGCATCTCTATCCTGTTATGAAAATGAAGCTGCTAAGAGGCCCGGACATTTGAGGCTGCATGTCATCAAACTTTGGCTTTTAGACCCTCAGAGAGCTGAGAGATGCTTGTCATGTAGACGAGTATTGTGTAACCTTCTTTCTCTGCCATCTCACATCAGGTCATCAGGTTGTCAAATGAGTTAATTGAATGAAATGGCAGTGAGCTCGCCAAAACTGGAGAAATTGCCCCCTGACCTTGAAAGCAGTTTTAAGTGTAATTTAATCGAAATAGCCCCCAAACTTCTAGCCACCTCTTCCCTTCCAGTAAAATGCACCAAAATCTTAAGGAATAGAGATAGATCCCCTCTGTGTGTGTTACACCTAGAGCAGGTTAAATCCAGAAGCTCCTAAGGCACTTTGATCTCAATGTGATCTTTCAGAGAACACACCCATGAAGTCAGCAGAGAAATGGAAATTCCTTTGTAAAAACCTGTTCTATTTCAACCTATCCTTTTGGTCAAATTTTTTCTTTGTTCCCTTCAGCTGGATGATTTGGATTGGTGGGGAAAACATGTCAAATATAAGCTTGCCTGGCTTGTTTTGAGACCTAAGTTATATTATATGCTCACCAGAAATCTGTATCCAGCTCTATTAATAAGGACGAGGAATAAGGTCAGACAAGCTTGACTGCATTATCCTGAACTTTGAAAGATGTTTGGTATTTGAGACACTGGTTTCATATGCATTGGGTTGTCAGTGAGTCTCTGTCTGATAGGCAAGATGAAGGAAAACTGTATTTGTTTTTGATTCCAATTTGACAAAAGACCAGAATTCATTTTTCTAGTGCTATAGCTTGAACACAGGTGTTTTCCTGAAAAGTTAATCTTAAGGGAGACAATATTCAGAGGTAGGGCCCTTAGGATGTGATCAGGTCAGAAATGTTCCACTTCCTGGAGATTAGTTTATAAAAGTGTTTGAAGGAGCAAGTGCTTGTCATTTGCCCCTCTGCCACGTGAAGGTACAGAGAAATTACCAATGAGGATCAGTTTGAACTGAGCTCCGAAGTTGCCTCAGACATCCCACTCTTCAAAGACACAAGAGATAAGCTGTCACCCACAATTACCCATTCTAAAGTATTTTGTAGCAGCAACACCGATGTTAACTTCGTCCTCAGCAATTTAGTTCAAAAATGGAGGATAGTTTTTGCTTATTTATTTCTGAACATGACATCCTCCAGGGTCTTTCTAAGGAAAGGGAGAGAAGCTTGCCTTGACACCCTTTCACTATGGATGGTGCCTTCTCTAACTCGCATTTCTCTAAGAGGTCGAGGCCCTAGTCTCTACTGCTATTCTTCACACATAAGTGGTTTTCAGAGATGACAGCAAGTCTTCACATACTTTAGAGCTGTATAGTTAACTGTACACTGTAGCTGAGATTTTGTCACAGGAGGACAGAAAAGGAAAATAAACTCACTGTAGAAGAGACTTCTTGATCACCTCAGCATCAGGGAGAACAGCATTCAGAGGAAGGGGAAAGAACGCCTCAGATATGCCTGTTTCAGTTTTTCTTAGGGTGATCCACACAAACACAAAAGAGACTCATCAACTTTTGTACTCCTAAATGGGGTGCTAATTTGGCCTGTCTTAAGAATGTCAGCAAGCAAGTTTTAACTTTTTATTTATATTTTTGCTAGTGAATATATTTTTGGAAGCAGAGATTCTTAGAAATATTGGTTTCATGGGGATTTTGGGTATGTGATGAAATTTACACTCTTGTCCTGAGGAAAAGTCTATGTACAAAGGAAATTTATGCTTAAATACAATGCTCAAAATAGAAGAAAAATAAGTTTGTTTATATACACACACATACTTTTCCAACTCACTTTGTAAGAGCAATTGTTTCCTAATTACTATTTCAATTTTTGAGGTAGCAGTGAACATAAATATCCTTTGAACTATTTATAAAACATTCATAACATGAAATATCTTGATTTTTTAAAAAAATAGATTCTGCTGGCATCATTTTTTGTTTAAATTCATGGCTGAAGGAAAGGTTATATTAACTATAGCTAAGTGGGGGAGAAAAATAAAACAATTTTATGATTAAAACTTTTGGACGTATTGAATTCTACATCTGTTCTTCCTGGTGGTGTCTCTTTTAAGAAAAAAAAACAAAAACTGCAAACCAAAAACCTCTTGCTATAAAAATTAGGGTAAATAAGATGCAACAGATTTCTTTCTTTTTAAATAAATACTTTGATGTGTGTGTGTGCGTGTGTGCGTGTGTGTGTGTGTGTGAAGACAGAAGAGTGCCATAGTATGTGGAAGTCAAAGAGAATCCAACAGAAGTCATTTTTCTCATTCTACATTGCTGAGAAAGAATATCTACTTATGGAAAATAATGTTTTGAAGTAAAAAATAAAGGTAGGATATTTTATTTAAGAAAAAAAATCCATGAGAATTACTTAGTGACAGTACATTGAACAGAAACATTTTGCCTAAATGTGTGCATCTCTCTTAGTAACCATCAAGACAAAAAACCATTTCAAGTTGATCGTGGTACAAAAATTGGCTTTAGGGTTCCTAGGCTTCATGTGGAGTGTGTATATGGCTCATTTCTTGAATAATGAAAATAGCAGCAACAAGTACTGTGAGAGTACTACCCACCGCCCAGCACAGAAAGACACCAGCAGCAATAATGTCATGATTATATCCAGCACTGTGTTTAAGTTCTTGCAGGCTGAGTTCTCATGGGATAATGGCATCTTCAATAGGTAATTGGCTGTATCATACACATTATTCACGTCATGTTTTGTTTTTTAGAAATATTATCTTTCGGAGGAACATGGTAAGAAGCATGTGGATGTTACAATTTCATATTAAAAATTTTGACTCAAATATTGGCCAGGATGACGTAGGAAATATGCAGGCTTCTGGTCAGTAAGGTAAAAAACAAAGTCGGTAAAATAAGCATGATCGCTAAGGGGGGAACCAAAATGTAATGATAGCTGTGAAGCCAATAAGAAAGCACAGTCTCTTTTAAAAGACTTACATGCTTAGAATTGTAATCTTTCAGATCTGACATGTGCAGAAACAAAGGCTATTGATTCTTTGCTTACTCAATTAGTAGATAATATGAAAGAGGTTTTTATACCCCTGAACACTGTCTATAGTTTGTCAGAGTGAGTGGAATAAGAAACACATTTTTTTTTAAAAAAAAAACTTCAGAATTTTGCCCTTCAGCTCCACCTTGACCCTGCAATCCAACAGTATTGAAAAAATTGATCTTTCTTATGGGTACATAATCAATATGATGACTTGATGACCTTGCTTGGAGTTATTAGTTCATGTAGTGTTTTAATGCAATAATTTTCTTTTTTGCTCCCCCATATGCAGTGAAACATGTATCCGATTTGCATTACAATTCTATAAAAAGATGAAAAGTACCTATTTGTTTAGCCTTGAATCTTTAGCATTTTCTTTTTATGGTGCATTTGTCCATGGTTTACGGATCCCAGTTGGGTTCACTTGTCTCTTTGTAATCAATATCAGTGAAGTTCAGTTTGGTGGCTCTCCAATGTGTACTACTTACATATATGCTAAGTAGAGGGTCAGCTGTCAATATCTAAACTACATTATATATCTAAACCTTATATTATAGTTTGGAAATGAAACATCCCTATATTAGTTAGGGTTTCTATTGCTGCGATGAAACTCCAAGACCGAAGTAGCTTGGGGAAGGAAAGGGCTAATTTGGCTTGTACTACCAGAGCACTGTTCATCATTGAAGGGAGTCAATGGATGGGACCTCAAACATGGAAAGATCCTGGAGATGGAAGCTGATGCAGAGGAGAATGAAGAGATGCTGCTTACTGGCTTCTCACAGCTTGCTCAGCCTGCTTTTTTATGGAACCTAGGAACAACATCCAGAAATGGTACCAACCTGATCTCTAACATCTATCAGGCTCATTCTCTGTTAAGAAAAGCTTCAGGCCAGAATGTGAGCACCCATTTTATTAGTTCCCTCCCTGATACACCTATCTGTTCATGGAACTGTGTTTTTATCCCTCCTTTGGTTCCTTGCTCTTCCATTGTTCTCAGTCATCATTCTTATGAACTTGAAAGTTATTGGTTTGGAGCAACTTTGGTGGATATCAAGTTTCTAGAACCCCAGGCCTCTTTGCTAACACTATTAGAATCCTGTTGGGGAATTTTACTTTATGGTGTGTTACTTTTGTTTATGTTGCATTTTTTCAACTCTGTGAAGCTGTGTTACTGTGCCTGTCTAAAACATATGATGGTTTAATAAATTGCCAAGTGGCTAATAGCAAGACAGGAGAGAGGAATAGGTGGGACTGACAGGCAGAGAGGATAAATATGAGGAGAAATCTGGGAAAAAAATTCAGACAATGAGAAAGGAAGGAGGAGGATTTCAGGGGCCAGCTACCCAGACACCCAGCTACACAACCAGCCATGGAATAAGAAGGAAAGAAAAAGTATAAAGGAGTAGAGAAAAATTAAAACCCAGAGGCCAAAGATAGAGGGGATAATTTAAGTAAATAAAAACTAGTGAAAAACAAGCCAAGCTAATGTCAGGCAGTCATAACCAAGTTTTATTAGGTGTGTGTGTGTGTGTGTGTGTGTGTGTGTATGTGTGTGTGTGTGTATGTGTGTGATTTATTTGGCAGACGGGTGGTAGGCCAGCCAAAAAAGAGCCTCAGAATTAAAAAATAAAATAGAACTGACAACAGGCTCCATCATTTTCATGGATTCCAACAACACAATAAAGCTAATAGCTCTTCCCTAGTACATACTCCTACAGCCATGATATTGTGTTTAAGGGCTTGAGCCTATGTGACCATAAACTGAATTCTGAACCTCGAGTCAGAATAAAACTTTTTCTTTAAGTTTTCAGACATTTGTTACAAGTGGCGAGAAAAGTAACTCATATTCTTATTTGCAATGATATTATCTTTTTGCCTCGGACCCACCAGTCCCTTCAATAGGCAAGCCCCATCCTACCCAACTGTCTATGGTTTGGTCAGAGGGCAATAAGGAAGGTACATACATTCTCTATCAGTTCTGAAGTCCTCTTATTAACATCGTGTTGATAATTACTGGTCAAAAAACTCAGTCTGATTTGAGGATAATGAGATAAATACAAACCAAAGGCACACTGAGCTAACACTCAGACTAGCTAGGATGCCTGTCGTAAAAACCTCAACTGAGAATAATGAGTTTGGGTAATGATGTGAAGTGTTGTTAGAGGCTCTTCATTCATTTCCTGGTTGCCCAGACCTGAAATAACCACTCAGAAACTATATTAATTACAACACTGGTTAGCCAATTACTCTAGCGTATTCATAGCAAGATCTTACATCTTAAATTAACACATTTCTATTTTTTTTTTTATGTTTTACAACAATGCTCATGGTCTACCAGCAAGGTTCCAGCTGGTAGCTCATGTCTTTCTCCTCTGGTGGTTACATGGTTTCTTACTGACTCCACCTTCCTTATCCCAGCATTCAGTTTAGTTTTCCCACCTATCTCTATTCTGCTAAGCCACTGGATGAAACTGCTATATTCATTAATCAATAAAATCAACACATAGACAGAAGGATTTCCAACACTATTTCCCCTTTTCTGTTTAAATAAAAAGAAAGGTTTTAACTTTAACATAGCAAAATTACATATAACAGAACAGGTATCAAGCAAGAATTACAGTTACAATATTTATATCTACTTTATCTTTTATCACAACTAAGGAAAACTATAATTATAACTTTGTATTCTTCAACTCTATCAAAGACCCTGGAAGGATATAATATTACTTAAGTTAACAGGAAGTGCATTGTAAGCAACTTCCAAAACTCTAGAAATGACAGAGATATCTTGCTGCCTGGACAGTCACCTAAAGTTCATTTGTAACATTGAGACACCCATCTTCAGCCTACAGGCCCATAGTATCCAGCAGACTTTTCCATGAAGCAGGATATTTCAAAGACAGTTCCACATATATTGGCAGTTTGTCAGTCGCTTTTTTTGTGTCCTGCAGAATATCTGGCAGACTCTTTTATGAAGCATGAACCCCAAAGGACTGTTTCACCTTCTTTAGGCAACTACAGCAAAATAATTATTTTTCTGTGGGTCCTGTAAGTCCAGTTAAGCAGTTCAGGCAAAAGCAGTTTCTTACCCAAATGGCTAACAAACTCCTTGAGGAGACTCTTTGATGCTCATCATCTTCTTGAAGTAGATTAGTGCTGCCAGGAGCAGATGTTCTTACTGTCATGAAAAATCCTAATTTTTTAAAACATTTAAAATTCCATATTCTGTAGTCTTTGAAAGATTTGAAGGATAATAATCCATCTAAAATACTCCTCTGTACATCCAGAAAACCTAACAAACATGACTATAAGCTTGACTATTAGAGATGACTATCAACCTGTATTTCTTAATTATATATTACATTTTAAATAAGCTACACAAACATAGCACCTTAATCAAAAGCAGAAATATATATATATATATGCATACATACATACACACACATCTATATTTTAAAGAAGACCTCTTTTAAAAAAGCTGCAGCCAGTAAAGAGAGCTAAACTTTGTTTTTCAGTACCTAGAATTCCTTTCCAAGCCCTCTCAGGTTTTATGTGGACTTAACTAGCACACATTTTGGTGTGCCGACCTGTAGGCAGAGGTAACTTATTTGTTCTGAAGTCCTCTTGTTAATAATTACTAGTCAAAAAACTAAGTCTAATTCAAGGATAAGGAGTTAAATACAAATCAAAGTCACACTGAGTTAACACTCAGACTAGATAGGCTGCCTGTCATAAAATAATGAGTTTGGGCAATGATGTGAAGAAACGCCAATGCTCATGCGTTGCTGATAAAAACATGAAAGGCTGTGGGATTATTTAGAAGTTTTCTAAAAAAAATTTCAACAATGAATTACCATACAATTCAGCTATTAATCTTCTAGGACATGTACATTTGGGCAGCAATAGCACAAGAAATATCACTATTTTTACACCGAATATAACTATTACTAACTAACATCTAAGATATGTGTTAAGTCTTTTTAAAATGAGATTTGAATTCTTACAAATCTCCCTTATGAAAAGAATCATTAATTAAAAGAACATGCACAGGAATTTTAATAAGTTAAAATAATTAATGATGCTTCTGTGTAAATATTGGACAGATGTTTTGGTTCTGAGTTATATAAGAATTTTCATTACTTAGAAAATTGGGACTTGCACAGAGTAAGAAGGAAGTGATGAGAAACAGCTAATAATTTTAATTAATATTTAAAATATCCTTGTAAGTTCAAGGCACAATAAAATGGCATATAACAAGTATTGCTATGGCAACGAATCCAGATGTCTACTTTCTACAACTGCTGAAAAGTCAGTGAAACTGTTCTAAGGAATATTTTCAATACCTTACTATTCTAGGTTATCCTAATGACAATTCTTTAGATTATTATACAGGAAAACTAGTAGCATTGCAATTTAATCACTATAAGTTTCTTGCAGTAAATAGTATTTTCTATGGTGAGAGATTAGTTGTCTCTCGGCATTCTCCCTCTCAATCTCTCTTTGATATTCTCTCTCTAACTCTCTCTCTCTCTCTTATCACATATTCCCATTAACCTCCTCAAGCCTATTCCTTAAACATCCTTTCCTCACATGTGTTCAGTTTCTAGTTTCATGACCTCTATCCACACCATGTATATCAAAGTTAAAAGCCAGTGTCTACATGTGAAAGAACACACGATATTTGTTTCTGAGCCTGAATTACTTTTATTTATTTATTTTTCAAATATAGTATATTTTGATTATGTTTGGCCTCTCTCCCAAGTCCTCCCAGATCCTCTTCACTTCCCTAACCATCTGTTTTTAGGTTATCTCTCTTTTCTAAAAGGAGAGAGACTTTATGGTCTTTCTAAAAAAAAATACAAAAAATAAAAATTAAATCAAATCAAAGAAACAAACAAAATACAAAAAAGACCAGTGAAACAAGGAAACAAACAAAAAAGAGAAAATAAAGTGAAACAAATGCACAAAAATACCATTAAGTTCATTTTGTGTCGGATAACAATACCAGAGAATGTGGCCTGCCCTGGAGTGTGGTTGATAGACCAGGTGACACTCCAGTAGAGAAATATTAGCATCAGGTATCAATTGCAATTAGCCTTTTGATTATGAGTGGGAACTCATGTCCATTTTGGTGCTGGGACTCCAAATATTTTTGGACTCCAAATTTTATGAATGCTGCTACAGTGTTGGTAAGCTCATATGTGCATTACTCTTATTGTGTCTGGAGGATCCTGTGTCCTTGGAGTTATCCACCACCTCTGGCTCTTAGTAAGAATAGGATTCATGTATTTATTTGGGAGCTGGGTGGTGGGTCCTCCAAAGAGTAGAATCAACAACAAAACAAAAAGAAACAACAACAAACCAAACAAGTAAAAAATAACTCCAGGATTGAATATGATCCTGCTTCGTTTTTTTTTTTTTTCTTAATGAGATTGCCAAATAGTGGGGAAGACAGACTCCCAACAGAATGTCTTTTGTAACCAAATGAAGCTTCCAGTAATGCTAATAGGTCACATTTAATTGACTTGTTAGCCAAAGGGATCCCTCAGGAATCCCCAAACAACTCAGGTTGTTGCCAAAACTATAGTTACTCTCCACAAACTGATAGCAATGCCCCATTGCCATTAAAACAACATCTACACAACTCATTGAACCTGGAAAAGTTGAATTGGTGCCTACAGAGAGCCTTCAAATATCCCCTCATGCTAAAAAGGGGAAACAAACAGCAACCCAGTCACAAACCCACTGATTGACAGTGGTGTCCGGCCTGCAAGATACGCTAGCACAATAGTGCTGCAGACCTTTAGAAATGAATATCTGATTTGAGGTAAGGCCCTCTCCACTAGATGGAACCCAAACCTGACTCTGCTTAGGTGACCAAGAAGGAGACTAGATAGCGCAGGCACCTAGGGTAAAAACAAATGTTACTGGTCTAAAACAAACAAACAAAAAAGTAGCAATAAAATAATATTCTGCCAAACTTATAGATCAGTGCCTTCTTCAGTTTTCTTCAGAGGAGCTTCCTGTTGCAGTAGATGGGAAGAAATATAGACGCACAGCCAGACATTATGCAGAGAGGATATGAACTTGGAACACTCAGCCCTAAATGGGATATCTCCATCAAATCAGCTGAGGAACTAGGAAGAACAGAGCAAAAGAAAACAACACTCATGATATATTATGTAAAAAATTCTACATTTTAAATAAATAAATAAAAGGACAAAAGACAAAACTAAAATTAAAAGTATTCCCAAGTTTTCATTTGAAAAAGTCAAGTAAAAATTCTCATTGCAAATTTTCCAAAGTTCAACTATATCATGTGCATTAAGAGCCCCTAACTCTAGAAAACTTTTAACATTTTTTTCTTTCTTTCTTTTTATTTTTTAAAACAATCTTATTTTACATACCAATCCCAGTTCCCTGTCCCTCCCATCATTCCAGTATCCCATCTTCTCCCCACCCCATCCCCCATCCACTTCTCAGAGAGAGTAAGGCCTCCCATGGGAAGTCAACAAAGTTTGTCACATCACTTGAAGCAGGACCAAGACCTTCCCCCTACTGTATCTAGGCTGAGCAAGGTAACCCTTCAAAGGGAAAGGGCTCCAAAGAGTCAGTTCATACACTAAGGATAAATACTGGTACCACTGCTTGTGGCCCCACAAACTGCCCAAGCCACACAACTGTTACCCACATTCAGAGGACCTAGTTTGGCCTTATGCAGATTCCCCAGCTGTCAGGACCAAGTCAATGACCTACCACTAGCGCCGGTCAAATGTTTCTGTGGGTTTCCCCATCATGGTCTTGGCCTCTTTCCTCATAATATCGCTCCTCTCTCTCTATGACTGCACTCCAGGTGTGTGGCCCAATGCTCAGCTTTGGATCTCTAAATTTTGGGAATATGTAACTTACATTGATAAATTTTATCAGTGAATAAATGTCCAGATTGGTTGTAGCTGTTGATTTCTGGTGTGAACAATCCTCCTAGATTGAAAGTTTCAAGCTACCACCTAGGTCTGTCTGCACATGCTCAGAATGAGCTGTTTTTTTTTGCTTTTCATTTTTCTGTTTTGCAAGGAGGAAGAGATGTTAGAAAAATCTTCAGTCCACTCATTTTGTAGAAAAATAATATTTTCCTATGTTGTTAAAAATATATCACTGTATCTAGGATTAAAGACTCACACCCATAATGCCAACACATGGGAGGAAGATGCAGGGGGATCATGAATTTTGAGGTTAGCCTGGACTATAAAGCAAATACCCTCCTTCAAAGGAAAGTCACAACAATTGTAAAGTTTTAACACTAAGAATTCTTACATGTAAATAATATTTTGGTTGTTAAGTGTTTTAAGTGGGCTACTAGTCAGTTTATAAAGACATCTTATATATGCTGCATTGAATTTTCACCAATTTATAGTGAGGGCTCTTTACCACTGGAAATATCTGAGAGCTGTCATCCATCAGGTTTTAGATATATACTTCAATTATATTTTAATTTAAGAGCTCCTGGTAGAGGAGAGTCAACAGTAAAATAATTGATACTATCATAAAAACCCAAGACTTAGGTAATAAAGAACTGAGATTTCAATTACTGCAAGTATTTCTTGATACAATTAAAACTGAAAATGATGCCAGTGGGTAAAAACAAACATGGAATATGAAGGCATTTTTTTTTCTTAACTGGTAAGAAACAAATCTGGTGTGTTGGTGGTGGTGATGAAGATGTCTTAAACAAATCTGCCTAGTTATTATTTCTAGTCTAGGGTGTTATCCTGGTTTTCAAAATATTGCTGTACTTCCTTGATCATTTGCTTTTCTCATAGAATTCACCCTCAAACCAGATTAATGCTGGTTGAAGGCCATTTTGAATGTTTTCTCTCATATTCAGAATCATCTTGCAACCTTCACTGTCTATGATGTGAAGCTGACAGTTCCCCTTGGTATTCAAGTTCTTGGGCTACATGGCCATGTTGACCTCTCCATGTTCTTATTCTGCTTGACATTAACTCATGCTTTGACCAGTCCCACAATGTCATCCTTTTTCTGATACTCAAATGTGCCTTCTTTGTCCATGATGTTCTGTCTCCCATGATTAGAAACATGATATTTTCTATGTATATTATGTGCTCTATTCCACATCTCACATTCTTTCCAAAATTTTGTCATGTTAGTGGTTAAGAGCCCTGCTTACTCTTCCAAAGGTCCTGAGTTCAATTTCCAGCAACCATATGGTGGCTCAAAGCCATCTGTAATAACGTCTGGTGCCATCTTGAAGAACAGACCTATTCTGTCATCCTCATCAATTTAGACCATGAAACCCAATATTGTCTGACAAATTCAACAGAATTGCCACATATGGGCTGCCCATGTATCCTTCAGCATTGTCAGTACATAAATTTCAAATTTCAAAATTCATCTTCCTGTTTTGGGTGAACAATAGGGATGTTAATGACTAGAGTCATTTTCAGGGCTGTTACATTTTGCTATGTTGCCCTCTGTACATTTTTAAACTTCTCTTGATGAGCCTTCATCTCTAGAGTGAGTTTCTTAATAACTGACTTGTGATGTTGAATTGTAATGATTCAACTGGAAAATACCTGCCAAATACAATGAAATATTAACTATGATTCTTTCCGTCCTTTTAACTCAAATGGTCCTTCATTGGACCTTGACGTTTTTATACATATTATAGTATTCTCAAAGTATTTTAGAACATTTTTCCCGGAGAGCATTTTTGCCTTCTCTACAGCACCTATTATACATTTTGCCTTGTGTACACTAGAAAGTGTAAACATGCAGGTGATGAACAGATGTTAGGAGAAGGTACTATAATCAAGTGAACATCGTTCTCTCAGCAGAACCCACTTCTCAGCTTTGATTATGTCTTGTGCAGCATTAGTTATAAACTGCTCTGAGCCATTGTATTCTTTTTGTAAAGAAGAACAGAATCACTAGAAAATCTCTAGCCCATTTTAAGGAAAGAATATAATTATTTAGGATATGGTCAAAGCTTATCCATGGAAATATACACAGGTTGACATGATTATTTATTAACCATCCAGTTGAGATCTTTGGCCCTACATTGTTTGTAAGTCTTTAGTAACCCAGAACTGACAGGAAACAAAACTCAGCTGATGAGAAGCAATTGTTTTTGATCTCTGTGAGCCTTTTCTTATTATATGAAAATTTCCCTTCAACTTATAAATTTAATGTAGGCTGGAGGCTGCCAGGTGAAAATAATATTTTAAAAACAGTAGAAGAAAGCACAACAGAGCATAACTGTGACTAGAAGTACAGTGTGATTTTGATTCACAAAAGAGAAGGTGCATCAGACAAATCAGGATGGGTTTAACTGTACAATTTCATATATTACTTTTCCCCCCAAAGTGTGCAAATTAGATTTAACTTGCCTCGAACTATACTGAATAATTCTGTCCAAATTTGTCACACACAAAAAAGCACCACGAAGACTTTCCCTTGGCATTTTTCTTCTTTCTTCTTCACTACTCAGTTCAGAGAGCCAAGTTGTGTCTCCAACCACACTCTGCTGTTTCATTTCTGACTCTGACAATGCATTGGACACCACGTCTGACCATGTGCTGGCCCCAGCTTCCCTTTGGAATTATTGCAGTCTTTGATTTTTTTCTTAACCATTCTTCAGTAAAATTAGACACAACCCGTGAGTGTATTTCTTAGATATAGGGTGATTTTAGATGTGATTTATTATTTATAATTGGAATGCCTATCATCAAAGAATCAAGTCTTTAAAAGTAATTCCTACAGTCTTTTGGATTTTTTTTTAAAAATTGATTTATGTGGTGGCTTGAGTGAGAAATGGCCCCCATAGGATCATGTGTTTGAACGTTTGATTCTTAGTTGGTGGGTCTATTTGGGAGGCTATGGAACCAGTAGGAGGCTCAGTGGAGGAAGGGTATCAGTTGGGGTCAGCATTGAGGTATAGCCCCCCACCCCATGTCCTGTTTCCTGTATCTGCTTCCTGTGAAGATGAAGGTGTGCTCAACTCATCTTTCCACTCCTGTCATCATGCATGCTGTGCCCATCATGGTAGATCATCTGGTACATAAGCTAAAATCGCAGCAAAAGAAAAGTAACTAATACATTCTGTATTACCTAATCCACCAGCTCTATAAAAAATTTCTCAGATTTCTCCAGTTACTGACAAGCAATAACATCAAATTTAGTTTTCTTTACACTAAGTGGTTTTATATTGTTGCTCTAACAGAAATCTTTGTGGATATTTCTTTTTCTTCCAAACAAAAAATCACCAGTGCTAAACGTATCATGTTTTACAGAACCCCAAAAGGAAAAGTGCTCACTATGAATTTAAGAGATTAATTAGAAAATGTTTTGATTTCCTCATTATATGTTCACTAATCATCTTATTAAGCTACAGAGTCATTGGATTAATAAATACAGCACCATTTATTCCAATCTATAGATTCATTTTATTTTAGTTTTCCAATGCAAGGGATTGAACCTTGGGCTTTGTATATGCTATCAAAGTGTGTGTGCTCTGTCACTGAGCTACACTCATAGTTCTGAGATGAATTTTCAAAGAATTATTTTGGATTTTAACATTAGGAAGTGAACATTGGAAGTGCTAGACAGAAATACTGTTTGAACAGATTTGCAAGCATGGAGAATCTGCACAATTTAGGAAAAGTATTTTCCCCTTTCCCCTTTACTGTCAGAAATTTCTGCACTTTTGATTCAGGCTGTGTATTAGTCAAGGTTCTCTCTCTCTCTCTGTATATATGATTTGTTATCGTGGTTTACAGGATGTGGTCATGCTAGTTTAGCAATGATTGTATACCAATGGAAAGTTCAAGATCCCAATAGATATTCTGTCCACAATGTTGGCTGTCTCCGCTGTCAGAATCTACGACACCAGATTCTAATGCCAGGAATCTAATGAAGGAATGTACTTGCCATTGACAGCAAGCAAGCAAAGAGTAAGCTTCTTTCTTCCATGTCTTCTATATAGACTTCGAGCAGAAGGTGTGGCCCAGATTAAAGGTGAATCTTCCCATCCCAAACAATCCAGATTAAATGCGAATCTTCCCATGTTAAATGATTCAATTCAGAACAATCCCTCACAGTTGGGCTTTAGTTAATTCCAGATGTAGCCACCTTGACAACCTAGAATAACCACCAGAGTCCTTGATTGCTTAAACTATACACATAGTGATGCTTTTTTGAATACCACAAATTTTGAGTTGCTTTGTCTGTATTTGTTTTTAAAGACTCATTTTATTTTTGTTGCTGTACATGCATATGCATGTGCCCTTGGAGAACAGAGAAGGAAATCAGGTCCCTTGGGCTTGTATGTACAGGTGATTTTGAGTCCCCAGCATGGATGCTGGAAGAAACAAAATGATGTTCCATCATCAAGTTATCTCTCCAGACCCAGTGTCTTAATTTTTATTTGTTTCAAAATTGTCTGTCATTTCTTCTCCTTCATTTTTTTCTTCCCAATTTCCTTTTTCATTTTCTTCTTCATTCCCTCTTTTTCTCTCTCCTTTTTTTATTTCTATTCAAGATATGAATTTGTTATAGAATTCAATCTGGGCACAGACTTTATGATCCTTCAGGCTCAGCCTCCAGAATACAAGGATTATTAACATATGCTACACACCTGATTCTGTAATTTATTTTTCAGTTTTTCCTTAAGTCATTGGTTCTTCAAAAACAATTATCCTGCAGAGATGAATATTTCTTCTACCTTAAGTCCATAGATTATTAAGCAAAAGTGCTGGATAGCCCCTGTCAAATCAGGGAAGAGTCCCAGAGATCCTCAAAACAATAAGGCTATTGGTATTGTACTTGATTACCCACCATAACCTGATGTTAAGAACCCTGTTGATAAAAACTTAACATACTTTAATTGCAGGAAACAAGCAAATCTGATTAGTACTGACCGGGAAACCTCTTCCCTGCTATTAAGCTTTCTAAGAATCAGAAGAATCAGAAGGTGTTTGTAAGCTGTTGGGAAAATAGTTTTCAACAGCCTGACATGATTGTGAACTCTGTGAGTTACAAAGTGACTGGCCTGGCAAGATACATCCATTTGTGTTCTAGTGGCACAAATGTTATGAGAGTAACCAGTAGTATTGTAATTAAACTTAAGGTTTATTACAGAAGAGGAACCTCATGTCTGGTACTTTTAACTAAGCCAGGAACCAGCATCTGGAAAGTCCATAGGACCTAGTACTATTATTTTGCCAAAACAACTCAATATCAAACTGCTTTCTAAATATTGACCCACTTACTAATTGACTAGTGCAACTATCATCCATCATCAGAGAAGCTTATCTATGCAGGAAAGAGTGGTTAATACAGATGGTCACCACTTGTCAAAATGTAGAGAATAAGTGACTGGGAAAGACTGGAGAGCTCTACTGTGAAATAATATCTTCTGGACACGATATGTCATGAATTGACAGCAGCTGTGGTTGCCTGCACAAGACCTGCATAAGATCAAGCCAGCCAACACTCCTGGTTGGAAAGGGAAGTGCATCATGAGACCTACCCTTATCTGAGAGGCTATGGGCACTTGAAGACCTCTGGGGATGCGCAAATAGTTATTGTGCCCATAGTAAAGCAATAGTTGATGCACAATGCATAATGATATTAGAGAAGTCTGAAGTGGTTGCTCATGTTAGTGAATTTTATCTCTTATGATGCTTTCTTTTTACTAAGAAGAGTCCTTTTCTGTAGTATGAAGAATTACCAATTCTTAAAAAACAGGCCAGCTAGAGATAGTCTCCATTTTTGTATGGTAATGCCTTTTAGCGCTTTCATTTCTAAAGGATGGATTTGATTTGTACTCTACAACTTGTTATCATGAGTTTTCCTCAATACTGGTAATATCTCATGCCACTCCTTCTTCTCTGCCTGTAAGGTTTCTGTTATGAAGTCTGTTAGGAAAATTGTTGTACACTCATACCCTCTTTCTGTATATACCGTGATGCCATGAAATTCTCTCTTTCTTCATTATCCTTTGGGAACTTGATTATAGTGCATCTTGGTGTTGCCTTGGTTGACTTGAATCTACCTAAAGTATATTCATATATTCTCCTAGGTTTATTCTCTCTCTCTCTCTCTCTCTCTCTCTCTCTCTCTCTTTATGGATATCACAGGACAACCTTATGTGTTATTCTTCAGAATGCATAACCTGTCTTTTTGAGAAAGCAGCTCTCCCTGACTTGGAACTCACCATATTGGCTAGGCTGTCTGTCCAGTAAGTTCCCTGCTTCAGTCTGTCTCTTTCTCCCCAGCTCTGAGATTACACAAATACCCCACCATTTGCAGATTTTTAGAAAAACTTTGGAAATCATATGTGAGTCTTTAAGCTTTTTAAAGTTTTTAAGGAAAACACTTTATTGACTGTGCAATCATCCTAGCTTTAAGCTCTATTTGAGTCAACTTTTTCTTATCCTTTTGTCATTTCAAAATCCTCATCATTACGCTGAGCATTTTCCCTTTTAATACTGCCTTCAAAATTCTATACTTTTCTTCATTTTTTTTACCCTGCTTTGGTTTTTATCTTATTGTGCTTTGAAAAGCCCGTATTTCAATTTGCTTATTCATTCTAGCTAGACCCATTCTATTATTGATGTTCTGTATTGTACTTTTAATTTCTTTGGATATCTTTTTAAGCTCAAATATTTTTGTTTGATTTTTTAAAAAATGTCTTGAAAACCTCTTTTAGAATACTGAATGATTTCTCGTTTGTTTAGAGACGTGTTGAATTTCTTGGTTGTTTCTTATTAGTCTTGGATTGAATTCTGTCACCTTTGACTGAGATCAGCTCATGATTTTGGGACAGTTCTGCAGTTTGTCATTTTGACCAAAGCACTGAAGTATTGGTTACTTTTTCCAGGTTTAATAAATTCACTTGGTTGGTGCTTGTCTTCCCAAAACTTCAAGCAGGTTACTCATTTTATCTGACGTCTACTATTACCCAGATTTTGCTACTTGGTTGACACCCTAATTTCAGATTTGCTGTGAGGACACTGTCAGTATGCTGTCTTCCTTATACTACTAGAGGGTGGTGGGAGCCCAGCTCTTTCGGTGTGTGGCTCCCTTAGCTTTTGTAAATACAGTTTGCTATATAAATAGATTTTCAAATTGGTGTCTATAGGTTGAATATTGACGTAAGTTCCTGTTCTTCCTTGAGCACTGTATTTTCAGGTAATTTATATGTCAGACAACATGTACTGGAAAATACTCTGGGTCTATAGTCAGAACTTCCATATTCCTGTTGAATTCCTCATCATTTTCTTTCCTTTTTTTTTCTTTTTATTTTTCTTCTTCCTTCCTTCCTTCCTTCCTTCCTTCCTTCCTTCCTTCCTTCCTTCCTTTCTTTCTTTCTTTCTTTCTTTCTTTCTTTCTTTCTTTCTTTCTTTCTTTCTTTATTCCTTTCTTCTTTATTTTTTTTGTTTGGCTTTTGAGGCAAGGTTTCTCTGTGTAACAGACCTGGCTGTTTTGGAACTTGCTTTGTAGACCAGGCTGGCCTTGAGCTCACAGAAATACACATTCCTTTGCCTCTCAAGTGCCTGAAATAAAGGTGTACACCATCATTCTGGCCTATAATTCTGTTATTTTTCTATATGAACTTGGGAAAGTATCAATTTCCCATGGATCTCACCTTCCATGAACTAACACATCATATAGCTATATTAGAGAAGTGATAGAATACATGGAAAAATTGCTATCTGTGATTTTTACTATTTTTATGATACTCATAACAATCTACAGCAATCAGCCAAAGAGCTAAGATATTGATTGAAGCAACATAGAATTTGAAAGCTTGGAAAAATTGGAAGAGTTGGCTGCATTTCAAGGGATTTGCTGAGTCCTAAAGTATGCAAAACCATTATTCTAGCAATTAATTTTATTTTCCTCATTGAGTGACTCCTCAGCATGAACAAAAATATCAGAATGCTGTGAAGTCACAGAATATCATTTTTTTTAGACACTTCCAGTATCTGTTTCTAAACTTGCCTAAGATTTAGGGAAAAATTCAACTGAGATCAAGTAATTGTTAGGTTTTCTCCCTTTTCATACAGAAGTGGGGTTTTAACATACACTAAGTTAGTAAGTCCATACATAACACACACACACACACAGACACACATCCTGAATCTAACAGTTAAAGACTATTTAGCAAATTTAGAAAAACAAATTGATTACAAAGAAATAACTCCCTGGGATCATTTACTTGAAATCACACATCTTTTCTAGTTTTTCTAAACTCAGAGAGCTCTAATTAGATGGTAACTATATACCAATAAAACATAAAGAAAAGTAAAGATGCAATTATCTTTTTATTATAGTGAAGAAGAATCATGTTACGCTTTGAAAATAAAAAGAAATGGTTCTCCTTGCAGCAATAAACAGCTATGGAAATTAGTAGAACACATAGGTAAAATACACTTAGCAATTGTGCTCTCCTAAACCTTTCCCATATTCATACCAGGTGTCATTCAGTGTTGCAACTGTGCTTGGAGAATTTATATACATGAAAATATTTTATCCAAGAGAATGAATGTCAAATATATATTTTCAGAACCAAGTTCATTTTTCAATCTCAGTAAAAATATAGCATATGTTAATTAATACAAAGATAAAATACTTCTTGTAAGCTAAAATAATTTTCAAATTAATTAAAATGACTGAAATTATTTAATAATGTGTTATTATGCTAAATCTAAAAAGTGCATGCAAAATATAACCTTTTCTAAATCATGACTCATTATTGCTCGCAAGATTAGTCACTCAGAACATGATTTGATTCTATGCTGGTTTGGTCTCAACATGATTTGAGAACCTGAAACTAACTAATTAGAATGCACCTTATCTCCCTGAGCCAGTGGAAGATGTTCATTATGAATCCAAGAACGAATTTATGAGCCCGTGGTCATGCAAGAAAATGAAGAACAGAGATTGCATTCGGACTGTTAGAAAACACAGTCATCTGTCTTTGCAGATTTGCAGCTTGAACATCACAGTTTTCTGGCAGTGGGAGTGGTAAGGAAGCTGAAAAGTTCAGTGAGGACTGTGGCTGTCTTTCAGGGAATTGCAATTGTATACTATCCTATCAAGGAAGGGTGGAAGGAGAGGGAATGGCAGGAAGTTTCTAGGATTCATAATGACAGAATGTTGCAGTCCAGGGAGAAACAAGACACTTATTAGATTTGTTCCTAGGAAACCTTACCCAGTCACCAGAAGATTTTCTGTATAGCTCATCTAATGTTTGTACCCACTTTAACAACTTCTGTCGACTTGCTTTGTTAGAATTGGCTTATTGAGAAAAAGAAAGGTTAATACTTCAACTTTGCTGAAAGCCCTAAGGAAGAGTTTCTGACTGAGGATTTGTAGTTATGGTTATAAATGGGTTTTCATCTTAATTTCTTGTATATACAGTAGTGGTATTTCTAATTAAGCTATGCTGCTTTCTCATACAAGCATATTTTGTTTTAATTGATGTTTGATAATTATTCATAGATATAGAAATTAATGTGACATCTCATTGTAGATATATTCTGTGGAATGACCTGATTGATTCAAGGTAAGTTTCCAGTCTAACACCCCAGACACTTAAAATCTTCATGGTGGGAACATTAAAAACCTTTTTATTACCTATTTTGAAATGTACAAGCAATTCTTGCAAATGATGTATAGCCTTCTGTGCTAGAAACTATTCCTCCTGTATTCCTGTGATCATGAATGATTATCTTTCCACATTACCCATAACCACCATCCCCTCAAACTCTAACACCCCTATTCTATACTCTTTGTCTATGTGATCATCTTACACACATAAGCAAAATTAACACATGTGCTATTTTAATTCTGTGCCTGATTTCTTTCCCTGCATATTGTTGAAATCATGTTTTTCAGGTCAGTAACATTTTAAAAAGTTTCTATCCATTTGGATATCCACTCACTCTTTCTACCAATACTTGCTAGGCATCAGTTCTATAAAAAAAAAAAAAAACCCAACTATTCTATGTACTAGTTGAAATGGGTAAATGAAATGGATACAATCTCAGACCTCATTCATAAGTCCAGTGGAGGGAACAGGTCTTGATAATCCCATATAAAAAGAAAATATATCCGCATCTGTAGCAAGCAGGATGAAAACAAGCTACAAAGCACCATTTGAGTCCACAGTTGCTAGGAAGAAGTCTTTTATCAGATTTGATATTGATCTGAGAAGACTTGCAAAGTGATGTTGTTGTCTGCTGCCTGACTGTCAGCAACAACATCTCAAATTGATTCAGGCATGAACTCTGCTTCTCATTCAAAGTGCACACCACATTGTGGAATGAGTTTTGTCATGATAATCTTTGACTTCGCTTGTCTTTGATTTACTCCTCTGGTTGGTGATTTAAGATGAAGGCAATACTCTTTGCAAGGAACAATCAGGAGCTCTGATGCTTGAGTCTTTCTAGCCTTGCAATCACATATCTTCTATGTTGCCCAAAGTCTGTGTGTGTGTTGAGTATGTGCAAACATGAGTGATGTGTGTGGAAGCTAGAACACCGCTTCTTTTGTGGTTTCTCAGTTGTTCCCCCCCCCTCACCTTTTCCTTTTTGAAATAAGTCCGGATTCTCTAGTCCAGATCTTACCAAGTGGGCTAGGCTGTCTGGTCAGTAATCTCCAGGAATCTGTAAGGACACACCATTGCACCCAGCATTTTGACATGGGTTCCAGAGATGAAATCCAGGTCCTTACACTTACATGACAAGCACTTTACTGATGGGCCAACTCTTCTGTCTCTTATGTTTCCTGATTCCCCAAGGATTCTTTTTGAATGCAAGGACAACGTCAATTCTCAAGTTAATTAAAAAAAATCTCTATCTATATGCTCCTGTAAGAGTTCCCAGTCTCAGCTCCCCAAATTGCATGGAAGAGAGGAGAAAGATGTCAAAAGATAGAGGACCTATTATTTCTGTCTCATATTTGCATTCAGTCTAGCTGTATAATTAAAATGAAAGCATTCTCTGTAGCGAGTTTCCTACAGTCAACTGATGCTCACATTTAAAATTATAATTAAACGATACTGAAGCAATTATCTGAGTTTTCCCATAGTGAGATAACTAGAGTCTCAGATATTTTGAATGAGATTGAAAGTTTGGGAGTAAAAATGTTATATTATATTCTTATTCCAAAATTGAGTGCTTTAAAAAGACTGATAATCTAAACTCATTCAGTAATATTAAATTTGGTTAGCATTTATAGTTACTGTTCATTTCCCATTACTTTTCTTAAATCTATTTTCTTTTCATTCTTTTCTTCTTTTCTTGGTTTTCAAGTGTTGATGGATTCTCTGGTTCACATATGTGAGCTGAACAGTCCTTTTAAAGCGAGTGAGTTTTTTTGTGTATGGACGGTGAGCTCTTGTTGTATACAAACTGCAGTGGGTAAATCCTTTCACGGGGTTGCTTTTCTTTTTGGCTGACACAGGCAGTGAAGAGTGGATATGGCAAAGTATCAGTCATTGGATGCTGGTAATAAGCAATTGTTTGTGTATCTGGTCATTGACGTGTACCTAGACAAAGTGAAAAGTTACCTCTGAGATGGACGGACTGTGAATCTAATATCGCTGATGATGCGATAGCATAAACAGCTACCTCCAGATAGATCTTGCAGGTAACTGAGCTGCTGGATACAGTATTTGTAAGACTAGGTAGGTGAGAGTACCTTAAGAAGTTGTGACTGAAAAATAAAACAAAGTTTTCCCCTTCTAAATTGCACATGGCACACTGAATTCATTATTACATTAATTTTGGCTTTGTTTCATGTGCACATGATTGTGATTTTCAGCAAGATTATGCCATTTTCCATCACTGTGTATATAATTCATTCTATAGGGAAGATTTCAAAATTTTTAGATTGGCCTTATAACAATTGAAATTCTGAAAAAACCCCAGAAATCTTGAGTAACTATTATTTTGTTCTTGATGACATTTTTCTTACTTAGAGTTAACATTAATAAAATGCCTAGATTTGGAATCAACATGAAGTAATATGCAAGCTTTTCATCTGTTTTTCAGTATGCTAATGTTTTAAATTGATACATTGCTGAAAGTCAAAATTTGCATAGGGAGAGAGAGCTTTTGTGGAAAAACGTCTCAGAATTTCCATCTTTCAATGAAGTTTCAGCTTGTAAAAATTTCTTACCTTAGTGTGAAGCAATGTCACTGCAACTAGATTCATTGAAGGTTGAATACATCCCAAATGTATATGCATAATTTAGTTAAATTTCACAACACATTTGGAGAGAAATATTATCATCATCTTAGGTGAGCTATATGAATCTGCATGCCACGGCATAAGAGGTTTGGAGAAGCCACTTTGATACAGCAACTGTTTAGCAAGAGGGAGATCCTGGGTCCAGTACTTTCTACTGAGTCTACCTTGGGTTGACACAGAACGCTATACCAAAAGGTTTTGATTTTATTTTCTGGGTGGAAATGTTCAAAAGATGGAGAAATTAGGCATGTGAAAGGGAAGATTGTAAAGTTTTATTAATTTTCAAATCCATTGATATTCTTGGAGTTTACAGTTTGACCTGGGTGTGCCTCCCTGCAATATGAGGATGATTCCTTTAAAAGGGGTTCTCAGCCTCAGCATCATGACCATTTTTATAGCTCATGATTGCTTTCAGCAGGTGATGGAACATTGCAAGATGTTTCACAGCATCTCTGACCTCTACCCATAGTATGCAAAATAGGAGTTTCCAGGTGTGACACAGAAAAGGATCTCCAGATATTGCCAAGTTTGGGTGGGAAGGGTGTAATTGCCAACAGTGAAAACCCCGAATAGCTCGAGCTGTCTTTATTTATACTTAAGGAGAGCTTTTCTTACCAGGGTTACATGAACAGCTTTACTATTGGCTTTTAGTTTTGACTTTAAGAAATACATTGTAATTTAAATAATGCATCGTGATCATTATGAAAGCCCCCATTGCTCCCCTTTATGCTTCCCCAATACACCTTCCCACCCACTGCGTAACCTTATTCCAGACATAGAGTTCAGCATTTTTGCAGGCTTAACTAAATATCAAGCCAGACACATCCGGCTCTCCCAGCACTTATGTCAGCTGGCTGTTACTTGCGGTTACAAAGTTAAAAAGTAATAGACACAGAAACAATGCTTTAAGGACAACAATACTCCTACCCAAACAGTTTTTCTGTATCTGAAAGATATACTTTTAAACAGTTCTCTCTCTCTACAAGAGGGTCCCATGTCTTAATTTCTCTCTAAAAGACAGACCTTGATAAAGCACTCTTTCCATCTCACTATATTATGCTTTTTCTACCAATATAAGCCCCTGTGTATGGTAAAGATGAATCTATCCATCCACATTTTGCGTTATATTTTCCCTTTTGGAGTATACCAGATCCCATCAATGATTCTATGCTTTGTGTCCAGCGAACATATTATCTACAGCTGGCACTGTGTCGATTCCTGAGGTGTTCTCCCTAGTTTGTGTACGCATGTCCTGCTCTCCTTTGCAGAACTCTGAGACGTGGTTGTGTTTGAAACATTTTCCCATATGTACCTGTCTGTACTGAGTAAGGAAAGTTCCCAGAATTAGGAATTGTAGCTAGTAATCAGATAAGAGATTTGGGAAGCATTAGCCCCCTGTTGAATCTTAGGGGAAAAGAGTCAAGAAAGCAGGATTTCCAGGGAAAATTACAGCTGTTGCTTATATGACTGACAAAGTAAAACTAAAAACAACCCAAATAATCACCAATGGAATGAGAGTGAAAACAGTCTTCAAGTTGTGTGGATCTTGCAAATTCCCATGCTGTCCCGTGGACTAAGAAGTGACTGGTCCTTGCCAAGTGAGAGTCTGTTTCGATCGGTGCTTGCCCAGAGAAAATCCGTTGGACTGGTTGTTATATGCTGATCAGAGATTAATATGCATGGACTCAGGTGGAATTCAATGCCAATCTCTCATTAATATATATACCATACATACATATATATCATATACATACACACATATATAGTATATATATGCATACATATGTGTTCTTGGGTGTGTACAGGAGCTAGTTGAAACCAGAAAAGGGCACCATATTATCTGGAAAAGGTGATGCGTGTGGTTGTGAGTTGCCTGATGTGTGTGCTGTTTCTTTAAACTTGCCCTTTAAAGACAATTGACCAGTAAGGAGATTCTTTACCATCAGCTTCCATATTAAACATGCAATCTTCTTGCAAAGGTAATCTGCTTTTCATAGCAACTGTAGAAATATGGTAGCCATAGACAAAGAATGGAACAAGGTAGATACCTCTTATAGTTGTTTTGTCCTTGTTTGTCATTAAGAAATAAGCTCTGGTTTATGGCCAAATGCTTCCTGGTTATCTTTGGAAAAGGCCAATCCACTTGCACGTGTTTGCTGACACAAAGCTATTTTTGTTGTTGAATGCAATCACCTCCATTTGTAAGCACTTAAAATGAGCCCACACTCTTTCTGGAAAGCCATTCTACTCTCATTTTATTAAATGATTTATTGGATGCCTCCCAAAATGATTACCTAGAAATGTCAGGTAAAGGTTAATTCAATACCACGGGGCAGGGTTGTAGAAGACTTGTGTGGCACAAGGCTGATTATACCATTTGCTTTAGGAAAGGGAAAAGAATAATTTAGTGTAACACTGTGGGTATCTGACATTATTTTTTTTTAAATTTGCCAGTAGATAAAGAAATATGTTCCAACGTGTTCTTTCAATATCAAAAAGTGAGAACGGTTTTGAAAGCCTGGGCTCACTTTGCTGTTTAAAAATAGTTACCGGAACAATTTCGAAATGCTTTCATTTATGCCAAACACTTTATCTAAGAGATTATACTATAGAAGAAAGAAGAGCTATATCATGGAGGCCAAAAAGAAATGAGTGTTTGCAGAAATACTGTTATGTAAAAGTCTTGAATGTGTAGATACTTTGGGTCTAAAATTGGGGGCTTGATTTATTTCCTAATTTTTGTTTACTTACCTAGAATATGAATACTGCAGAACACAGGACATTTTATATTTTTCACACAAATATGACTGGCATGCATATTTCCTAATTAAGGAAACATTCATTAAGTACCAACTCTGTGGCAAGACTGATTTTAAATTATGATAATGAAAGAGCATGCTAAAGCATGCTTAATCTGCTTGCTGATGTTTGTGAATTGGGGTGGTCCAGAGCTGCATTAGGAAGGTATCTATGCACTAAACACCATACAAATATATGTATCACAGATAAATATATGTGTATACATATAATTTTTTATCTGTGATAAGTATTGTTGCAAAGAATAATGCAAAGTTCATAGTCTGAGACATATTCTGACCTTGTAAATATCAGAAAGCTTGTTTGAGAAAGTGACATAGTCTAATCTCAGAGAATCACAGAACTTAACTGGGTATTATGATCTAAATATTTACTTCCTTTCAAAATTCATGTGTTGATGCCTAGTCACCATGACGAAACACTTTATTAGGAAGGTGATTATTTTATGAGCACAGAGTCCATAAGAATGAGTTTTGTGTTCTTATAAAATTTGCCTTATTCTATCTCTCACAAGAAGGCAGGTACCAACTATGAACCAGGAGATTCCTTTACCAGACACCAAATCTGCCAGTATAGTGATTTTGGGCTTTTCACCTGCAGAGCTTCCTCTGGCCTTCACATGCACCCTTATGCACATAAACATGCTCTTGAATGCACATGCACACACACACACACACACACACACACACGAAGCTGTTGAGGCTGCTTAGCGTTTGTAAAATAAAAGAAAAATATGTCAGATAGGGTTACTTTTTGATTGGCATACTTCCTTTGTATATATGTAAAAACTGTCAGCATTTTTCCTTTTGACAAGTTAATGGCTTTTACACTTCAAGAAAAACTTGATACTAAGAAAAAACAACACTCCAGAAGTTCGTTCTTTGTTGAACTTCATTGTTAAAGAAAGTTCCTTTTTGCTCCAAACTAAGATTGATAGACTTTGTGTTGTCTGATGGCAGATCAAAATTTTCATCTAGCACCTCAGTCTCTAGATTCCCAGACTTTCTAATTATCTAATTCTAGTCCCTAGATCCCAGACTTTCTAATTCTCCTCTGCTAGAAAGGAATCAGGATCAGTTTATAGGTCTGCCTGTCTGGGGTCCTAAAATTTTATTTATTTTTGGTCCAGGTTCCCCATCACTTTTAGTGATGAGTTAAGAATTTTAAACTCTTGTTTTTCCCTATTATATTTGAAATGCCAACGAAGCCAATGAATTTATTATCCATACTCTCAATGCATTAGGTAGCAATGGAAAGTCTATTCTCAGTTATGTGATTACTTATTATCCCCCTTTTTTTTTTGCCTTAACAGTGTGTCAGCCTCTACACTTGCCATTTTCCCACAACAAGAAGCAGGGAAATGTAAGGACTTAAATACTCACAGGATATTTTGAGGTTAATATATTATATCCATTCCTATAAAAACTCGTGTGTCAAATATTTATGTAATCTAAAATAACTTGTTCAGAATGCACTAACATGATTGTTATCATTAATGGTCATCTTGACACAGCCAAGAATCCCTGGAGAACAGACTCTTCATAACTAAGCACATGGGCATGTCTTTGTGGGATTGTCTTGATTCTCTAGTGCATGGGGAAGGAATCAACCTACTGTGGGTAGCACCAGTATCTAGTCAGAGACTCCTGGCCTGTTTGAGTGGATAAGTAAACCCAAGTACAAGCAGGAAAGCAAGCAAGCAGATTACTATGTATGTATTCATTTTTCCCTGCTCTTGATTGTGTGTGTGGTGCAACTAGCAATCTCATGCTCTTGCAGGGATGGGTTGTAAGTTGTAACAGTGTACCCAAATAAATCCTTTCTCCACTAAGCTGATTTATTTCAGAGTGTTTTATCATAGAAACAGAGATAAAACTATTAACAGCTAAGTTCCCGAAACTGCTTAAATGAAGAAGACACAAAAATATAAAGTAGACCTGTTCTTCTCATGAGTGAGTTCTGAAATTAATGTCAAAGGTAGAGTTTATCCTGAAACATTCCATTGGAAACTGAGGCCAGCAAGTCATTGTCCTGAGACTTCTATGTAAGAAGAAACTGTTGGTCTTGCCTGCCATGCTCTTTCTTGGCTAAGGAGTTGTCAAAGAAAACCACTCTTAGCTTCATTGTGGAGATTGTATTCCTATTATTTAAATCTTTACTTCCCTGACTATATCATTCTGAGCCCAGTTTTAGAGGATAGATGACCTATTTTATTTTTGTAAATATGGCACACGCCACTGTTATTCTTTGTGAAGTGGTCAGGTGCACAGCTGCTCACTGAAGTGTGGGCAGACACAATAGATGAAACATCACTGATTGAACTGCCGTTTCACCTGTGGATATGAGAGCCACTGCTGTATGTGATGATATCAGAAGGAAGAGGAGAATGGATGCTTGTTATTCTCCTTTCACATGCTATTACATTCTGCATTAGAAGACTTATAAGTACAAATTTAAACTCAACCTTTCGTTATTAATATATTTATTTTGATAGCAGAGCAGAAAACAGTTTTGTTGCTTGATTTCTAAACACCTACATATTGTTAGACTGATGGCATGCCAATAGTCAAATAAATAGTTGAGGGTAGAGGCCTGTCTTTCTTTCTTTCTTTCTTTCTTTCTTTCTTTCTTTCTTTCTTTCTTTCTTTCTTTCTTTCTTTCTTTCTTTCCTTCCTTCCTTCCTTCCTTCCTTCCTTCCTTCCTTCTTTCTTTCTTTCTTTCTTTCTTTCTTTCAAAAAACTATAGTTTTGTACATGTGTCCCAGGCTGACCCAAGACTCACTGTGTAATTCTGGTGAGTTTCAAATTCAAAGCAATATTCCTGCAGCAACTTTTTTGAGTGTTGAGATTAAAAGCACATGCAGCAAAAATTTTAGACAGCTGTAAATTTATGGAATAAATAATATGCTAGGGGAGTAGAACAGCCTAAAGATTGATTTCTGGAGGAAGACTACCTTAAACAAGGGACAGAGAACTGAGATGAATGAGAAGGTACTCACCAGCAAAACCTTAGAGTGAATAATTCTATTAAAGGTTTAGAGAGGGAGAAGCAACAGAAAGGCCTGTACAATAAGTATATAAAGAAACTAACTTTTCAGAGAAGCTGGGATTAGAGAGTCATGGAGCGATCAGATCTAACCAGTCCTGGAGACCATGATTTTAAATACTTAATGATTCCAAGTATAAGGAAAGCCATCGGCAAGATGCAAAAATGCTTAGGATGATCTGATTTATGCTTCACAGTGAAGAACTAATGGGGCTATTCCACAGCAAATGAGCTGTAGAGACACTGAGGAAAGGAAGCTGGGAAATCACACAGAAGGCTCTTGCAAGAGTCCAAGTTATCATTGATGCTGGTTTGGATTATATTCCAGACATTAATGCAGGAATTCAATGGGAAAATACTCTCGGTACTAAGAACCACAATTTTGTGTTCTTTAGGTACCACTTTGAGACCTAATGAATTTGAATTTCTTTTATAACAACCCTATTTTTGCCCCTCCCAGTAGGCCAGCTATTTCTTAAGCAGTCTTCTTCTAGATGGAACTTTCTGTGATACTAACAGTGCCATTAAAATCCAACCAAGTTATTTTAAACATTACTTGATGGTGGGATAGAAAACGTCAGTGGAGACTCAGAGTGCATTTCAGCGCTTCAAAACATAACAACACATAATGGGAAAATCGATTTGTAAGAACTGGGAGGTTGTGTGAAGAAACAGTGCAGACAAATGTATTCAATTTCAGGTCACAGGACCTTGGAGCTGAAGTACTTGGCTTATGTACAAAGCTGTGTGGTATCATGCGAAGTCTTTGCATAATGAATGAGTAAGCAATGTTTTCAGTTTGTGCTACTGAATTATTAAAATGTATATTGGAGTTACAAGTGCTGGTTGATCCACTAAGTATTTCCCAGAGGCCTGCTGTGTGGAGGTAGACTAGGGAGGGCAGTAGTTTTTATCTCTTGAGTTTGGGAAGAACAAAATGAAAGGAAGACAAAGTTTTCATTGCTTGAAATCTTTCTAAATTTTATGAAATGCTGTACAACAGCCTTTAGACCCAAGGCTCAGAAAATATGGAAGATAAGGTAGAAAAATTTTAAGATCCATGGGTCTAGAAAATATGGTATGTGATGGGTGTCTTCTATATACGACAAGGAACCTGCACCCATAAAATCATAACACTATATTTACCTAAATAAGCCCTGCACAATGGAAACACCACTTGATATCCCACTGTGTCAAGAGAGGAGATTGGGAGATCCCAAAAACTCCCACACCAAGATGAAGAGCTACATGCTGAGAAAGGAAGAATCGGTCTTCTTCACAGATAAGACCCTGATAATTATCCGGTTAAAACTTCCCATTTGATTTTAGCAGTGTCTTCAGATTGCAAACTTTCAGAATAATGAGTCCTTCATAACCATACAAATCTTTTCTTTATCACAATTCCATGCTCACATGTGCCTTTTATGTTCGCTGTAATTGTTATTTACATTAAATATTTGTCCTAAGAGCAAAATGCTCTCCCCATTATCCTCCCGGTCCAATAAAGAGAATTATTTGTTTCTTAACTTTTCTTGTCTAAATATTATTAAAGTTGATCTTGAATTTGTGGACCAGTGGCAAAAGAACTTAGATTTAAAAAAATAATGGCTTACACAGTGTGTATTATTATATCACTTCCCTTGTGCCAGCAATTCCCTCAGTAGAAACTGAAATTCTCACTGATTTGAAATGTGTTTTCTCTTTACTTTCCTTACATTATCACCAAATTCATATTGAAAAATTCCTTTTCTGAACACCACTTCCCAAGTTTTGGGGCTGGAGAGATGGCTCAGTGGTTAAGAGCACTGACTGCTCTTCCAGAAGTCCTGAGTTCAATTCCCAGCAACCACATGGTGGCTCACAGCCATCTATAATGAGACCTGGCGCCCCCTTCTAGCTTGTGGGCACACATGGAAGGAATGCTGTACACATAATAAATAAATAAATAAATAAATAAATAAATAAATATTAAAAAAAAAGAAAGGCCAAGTTTTAAGCTATCTGTAATACCATCACTAAAATTATATTTTGTATATTCACATGCACATTAAAATATATGCATATTTTGTTTGAATGCAACTTTCAGAAATCTACAAAGTTAGTATGAATTTTTTTAAATATGGATTTCGCAAAATGGGCATTGTTTGTATACTCTTTTTGAAAGAAAAATAAATAAATATAAGCTTTAACAATCTAGAGATTGTACATGTTAGATTTTTGCACTGTTTCTGGTGTTTGTATGATACCTGAATCATATTTAACAACGACAAAGTATTTAGTGGACTTCCTGAAAGCATGAGACTCAGCTATTCAGTCAGTTATCTAGGTGGACATGATGGTTCATTCTTACAATCGCAACACTTTGGAGGCAGAGTTAAGAGGGTCGCAATAACATGGGAGGCCATCTTATTTTACATAGCGACTTCCAGGCTAGCCTGAACTGCACAGCAAGACCCCATCTAAAAAAAGTAAAGCAGCCATTAAAGTAGAAGGGAGGTGTCTTCAGAAATGAAAGGAAATTGATTGGCAGGGGTTGGAGAGGCCGATAGAGGGCAACAAGGAGTGGTTTTCATCAGAATTCATTATATGAGTGTATGAAAATATTTTAATAAGGCTTGTTATTCTATATACTAGCTATTAGTAATAAGAACTTAAAAAGAGAAAACGACAACCTGTTTCTTTTTGACAGCCCAAAGCAATTGCCAGTCACATTAGAATGCCATATGTGACAGAAGGCTTTGTTTCTTTATACATGTGTATGTACAAATATGCATGTGTTGACGATTAATGAATAAGAGGCCATGATTTTAAAAGAGATCTTCTCTTTCTCTGAGGCCACTCTTTAGGTTAGGCTCCTGAATATCAACTGAGAAGGATTTTAAATTTCTTTTTTTTTTTTAGATTATATTCAAAGTATTTTTTTCTGCTCCTAATATGTAATACTTTTCTGTAATCTATTCTGGTAAATCCTGCATGGTCATAAAAAGACCAGCAGGATTGACAATATGAGGTCCTTAATTGTGAACTGAAAGGCCATTTTTATGTTGGTGGGTTTACTCAATCTCTTCTACCAGTAGTAAGTGTCACTTAGAAATTCTTGATTTTCTACCAAATAATTGGTGAATTCAGATCCTGCCTCCAATAAGCACAGCAAGTTTCCATTTTTTTTTTTACCTTTCTCTCACAGTTATTCATGGTTTTCAACTTCTTGATCCTTTTTTTTCACTTCCTTGGAGCTCTTTGCTTGATCCTGGAATGCTACCTTCAGATGTTGAAACCATGTGCTCCAGAAGGCAAAGGTAGTATAGTTTCCTATACTCTTCAGAAAAAAATGTTAAAGATAAAGCTTTTCTTTACATAATAAATGAATTTCCTCAGGTAAGTTTAATTTTTTCTTCAATTTCACACATTAGCATGACATGTACAACACTCCTGCTCCTCCTTCTCTCAGCAGCTCCTCTTCTCTCCCCCTCAAACTCATGATCTTTTTTCCAAAGTTATTGTGGTTACATTTAGATACACACATGTATATATAACCTAATGAGTCCACTTACCTTCAGTCAACTATCCGGGGATGGATGAAGAGCGGGGAGTGGATGACCTATGCAGAAGATTATCCCCGGAAATAAGTGATTTTCTTTTTATCAGTAGTCATTGACTTCTCATAGCTCTTTATTTAAGAATGGCATATGGAATTTCTGCTGTCTGAATTGGCGTGTGCTGTTCCAAGCAACCATATTGTTAAAAGCTCATGCATTTTTTTTTTTAATAGTTAGCCTCTGGCTCTTACAATTTCCCATCCCTTCTTTTGAGATTGCTCTCTGAGCTTTAAGCTTAGGAATTGTGTTGCAGATGTATTAGTTGAGGTTGGGTACCCCACAAATACTAAACATATTTATTGTTGTTTAATATTCTTCTCCACTCTCCCTGTGTATTGACTTCTCTCCTGGCTCCCTTAATGCCCTCTTCTCCATTTTTCTATTTCTCCTACATAGCATCTATGTCCTGTTACTTCCTGCTCTAGAGCTCCCCTCCATTTCTAGCCTTTGTCCATTTTTACAATCCTGGTTTCTACTTTTATTATAGATTATATACTCTGTCTGGATTTATTATAGATTATATACTCTGTCTAGCTAACTACCAATAAGAAAGAATATGTGATGTTTCTTTTCTGAGTGCTGGGTGACTGTATGTTCTAGTTCTTTTTATTTACCTGCAAATTTCACTTTTCTTTGTAGAAAATTCTTTTCTTATAGAATTCCATTGTGTATATGGACCACATTTTGATTATTCCTTCATCAACTGAAGGACAGTTAGGTTGTTTCCATTTCATTGATATTGTTAATAGAATGGCAATGAATTTGGATGAAAAGTATCTTTGATCAAAAGTCTATAATGTAAAGTTTTGAATGTGTATTTCTCATGCAGGCAAGACTTGGGTAGCTATGAACTACCTAGCACTTACCAGGATCTTAGAAAATATGTCCTAAATATATAAGTCTCTGATCTTGGTCTGATTTCATTCATCCTTAATATGGGTGAGAGCAGAGAGGGCGTGAATCAGGGAAGTTTCACAGAAGGAAACAAATTCTCATCCTGTTGGAATAAAAGTGAAAGGAACTGATTTGAAATGCTTCTTTCATGCTGTCAAACTGCTGCCTTTGTAGGGACCACTCTTCCTTCAACCAGTGCATGAAGAATTTAACCTATTACTGTGAAATTTTGAAAGGCTTAGCACTTGAGTACAAGGTGCAAAAGTCTTTTTTTTCTGGCATATTTGGCTTAGGGTTAATTTAATCAATGTAAACAGCATTGCAGAGACTTGTCTGTGGGAAATTCTGCTTCTAATCATCCTTGCTTCCTTTTTCATTCAGAGAGTTTTCCTAAGCTCCGCTCCTCATTTGAGATATCTATGATACATTTTTGTTTGCTTGTTTTTATTTTGTTTATTTTGTTTTGACACTTTGAAACCCGGTGCGATTTTACTTTCTCTGATTTCTCATAGCTTCCTAAAGAGAAGACTTTAATGGCATAATGTACCATGCATTTTGAGCAATGAGAGCAAGGTGGATGTCCAAACAACTATTCTCAGCACACACAGCATCTTAGTTTTGTTTAGAAGTTAAGATCAAGCAAGTCATTCAATATTTTTCCTTCATCTTTGATATATATATATATATATATATATATGTATATATATATAATCATATGATGTTTGATATACACTCAAACCTAGGCTAATAATTTATCTTACCTGTTATAAATAGTATAGTAAAACAAAGTGTACATGAAGAAATGAAATCAGAACCTATGGCCATGCAACCAAAGGAAGAGGTGTAATAGAGGGGATTATTGAACACACATGATATGCTAGAACAGGGGTTGGATACTGGGGACTGAAGGTTTCATCCGGAATGAAAAAGTGCATGTGGGGGCAAGCTTAAGAGCATGGCTAACCTAATTAAGGATGTATAAAGCAGATATGAAACACCATATTTTTAAGCTGTTTAAGGGTGGCCCTTATGTCCAGGCATAGCTCGCTATAACAAAACAAACTCAATGACATTTTGGAGTTTTGTCTTACAGTTCTTTGCAGGGCAATTTTTTTTTAACCTTGTTGGTATTTTGCATATTATGGATTTTGGTTTTTCGGTTTTATGGGATTTCTGTGTATGCAAATGTGTGAGTTTCTATGTCTATGTTTGTTTCTTGTGCTTTTTCTTTAGCTCTTGTTTGTTTTGTGATATTCTCGTTTGTTTGTTTTAACTTTTTCTTACTGCATTTTATTATTGCTTTTTAGATGCCTGGTTGTGAGAAAGAAAGAAAAGATGTAGATTTGGATGGAAAGGGAGGTGGGAAGGATCTGGGAGGAGTTGGCAGAGGGTAAATAGTAATCAGAATGTATTGTATTAAGAAATATCTATTTTCTTTTTCCAGTATTTTTATTGAGCTCTACATTTTTCATTGCTCCCCTTCCTTCCTCTCCCCTCCCCTTCAACCCAAGGTCCCCATGCTCCCAATTTACTCAGGAGATCTTGTGTTTTTCTACTTCTTATGTAGATTAGATTGGTGTATGTCTCCTAGAGAAATATCTATTTTCAATGCGAAACAATATAATTAAAAAAGAAGAATTTGGGGCTGGAGAGATGACTCAGTCATTAAGATCATTTCTTGCTCTGCAAAAGATCCATGTTTGGTTCCCAGCACCCAGATCAAGTGACTGACAATAATCTGTACACGCCAACTCCAGGGGCTCCAATGTTTCTAACTTCTGGAACCTTCGATCACATGCACATAACCACATTCACATGCACAGACACATTATTAAAGGTAATAAAAATAAATTCTGAAAAGAAATTTGAACAGAGGTTTCCCTGCATGGTTAAATAACGATGCTCTCAGATGGATTATTAAGTGAAAATCTCATTTTTAGGTGTAGATTATCTCCCTACATTTTTATTGGTTGGGGAGAGCCTAGAAATCCACCAAACAACACATGTCATTGCTGTTACCCTTATTGCTCATCTTAACCAGGTGTTAAGGTACTGCAGCTGCCGATATCATATAATTTGGATAGAGGACATAGGAAAATCAACATTGGACTGGCCTAGAGCACTCTGCTTACTGGCTAGCTTTCAGAGTGCTTACTGGAAGGTGCTGTAAAGAGTGTTCTTGGAGAAAAGAAATCAATGGTCTTACTTAGCACTTGGTCATGAATGTGACAATACAAACCTTCCATACATTGTGTATCCACTGGTTTGATGGCAATACTGTTTAAGAGGGTAACCATACTTCATTGGCTGGATGTGAAACCTGTTCCACAGGAAGATATTAATGGCTTATATCATAAACCTGATCAAAACCCAAGGCTACAGAAATCACAGGCTTAAAGAAGGAAGTATCACTGTTGCTTTGCTAGATGATGTTTTCAATCTGTTTTTTGAAAAGATGTATGATTGCATATTCCGATTTGTACAAAAGGAAGCAGTGGCTACAGATGAGTTCAGAGACATAAAACTGGTCACATTGCTTAGAATATGACTGTGAGTGCTTAACTGTAGACTGGACACCTAAATCAATACCTCTCCCTTAGAGAACATTTGGAAGAGGAGTGAAAAAATTTGTTGAGGGACTGGGGGTGTGTGCTTCAAAGTGCTGTCTTCTGAACATGGCATGGCTGTCACACACATGAGTTCATAGGACCTGTGCCTACTTGTGTAAGGAATGAACAAGTTCAATCCAATTAAAAACTCCAGAATGAAAAAGGAGGAACTTCCAATTGCCTGCCCCTAACTGAGGACCTGCAGGCCATTAGTGGTTGCTGTGAGAGGGTGAGTCTCTTTTCTTTGAGGAAGTGGCCCTGCTTCAGCAGGCAGTTCCACATCCATGTCCCACTAATTGGACTTAATGAGTTATAATCAATGGGTGTGAATTAAAATATGTCGGCCGAATTCTGGGGGAATTAAAGGGATATGGGAAGAGGGATGGGTATGATAAAGAAGCACTGTATACATGTATGGCATTTTCAGAGAATGAATAAAAATTAAAAAAATAATAATATGATAGTACTCATGTGTATTCAGGGTTTTTTTTATGCTGAATTCAGTTCCTTTAGGTATATTTATTATTAGAAGTGGTCTAGTTAGATCACACAAACTTGCATTTTTAGGTTTTTTGGAACATTTGTGGTCAAAAAAGGTATTATGTATTATAATGCTAACTATAATACTATAATTAATATAATATATGATTATATAATTACATATATGTATAATCACAATAAAACTATACTAATTAATATTCTTAAAAATATATAAAAAAATCTGTTTTCCCCATATTCTTATTAGTTTGGGCTATTTTTTCCTATTTGACAATATTAATTCTTATTTTGGCAAGATGACATCTCACTTTATTTACCGGCCATTCATACTTCTCATTTTGATAAATATGCATTTAGATAATTTTCCCAATTTTAAAATGGATTACTTTACTTTTCTGCTAAGTATCTGAGATCTTATATTTCTTAGTAATTAGGCCTCTATGGGATGAACAGTTGCTATTTTCCTTCTTTTTGTAGGTTGCCTTTCTATTCTATTGATTACTCCTTTTGTTTTGCAGAATCGCTTTAGTTGGATATTATCCAACTTATAACTTTTTAAATTTCACTTTTGTAAATATTTTTGGCCTTATCTATAAATTACAAATAAGTTTTCTTTTTGAATGGTACATATGAACATATATGTGGTGTAATGCATGTGTTCATATATGTGTGTGTAGGGCAAAGATTAACATCTTATACCTTACCCTTTTACATTCTGATGTACTTTTGGAGATATTAAAGTATGCCTAGTGAGCCCCTAGGATATGCCTGAGCTACCTCTCATCTCCAATTTCTGAGGTTACAGATTTGTGCCATCATGTCTAGCTTTTACATGGATGATTGGGATCTAAACTCAGGACCACTTTTTGCATTGAGCCATCACTCCAGTCCTTATACCAGTATCTTGAAGTGTTTCTTTTAAGGTTTCAGAATTTGAAGTCAAATGTTAAATTATTTTATTTGAGTATGGGTATGTTGTATGCATGCATGTGCGTGTGTTTTTGTTTGTGTGTGTGTTCATGGAGATCAGAGATCAACTTGCGGGAGTTATTTTAAACTCAGGCTACTGGGTATGGCATTAATGCCTTTATCTATGGAGCTACTTCTATGGCCCTATAGGTGTTGTTGTACTAAATGCACTTTGCGTTAGGAGACAGGTGCTAAGGTCATAATCTTATGTTTTCAGTGTGAGACATCCCTTAGATGTATATATGCTACCGTCACAAGCTGATGGCGCTAATTTAGGGGGCTTTGTAATCTTGAGAAAGCAGTGCTTAGTTGAAAGAAGTGAACCATTTGGGGATAAGCTGTAAGGGTTATAGGGCAGCCCCTATCCTGTCTTTGTGATTCCTGATTTGTCAGGTAACAGTAATCTCCAGTTGCCATATCTTCCATTCCGTTATGGACTACATCACCTTAACTGTGAAACAGAATAAGTCCTTTTTCAATTTGTTTCTGCTGTATTATTCTAGTGATGAGAAGAGGAACTTTAGGCTCATTTGAAGGGTTTTTATACATTTTCTTTGACTATAGCTACTCTATTGATACTGCTTCATCGTCAGAAAATTTGTTACTGAGCCACTGAAAATCTGTAGACTTTCTTTCTTTCTTTCTTTCTTTCTTTCTTTCTTTCTTTCTTTCTTTCTTTCTTTCTTCCTTCCTTCCTTCCTTCCTTCCTTCCTTCCTTCCTTCTTTCTTTCTTTCTTTTTTTGATTTTCGAGACAGGGTTTCTCTGTAGCCTTTGGTTCCTTTCCTGGAACTAGCTCTTCTAGACCAGGCTGGTCTCGAACTCACAGAGATCCGCCTGCCTCTGCCTCCCGAGTGCTGGGATTAAAGGCGTGCGCCACCACCGTCCGACAATCTGTAGACTTTCATAAGTTGATTTAGATTCTGCTACTTTACTAGATTATCTACATGATTCAATGTAGTTTGTGAATTGCTTGGGTTTTTCCTACACATGGGATCACCATCTGCATACAGTCAAAATTTAACTTTCTCTTTTTCTATTTTTATGACTTTTTTCTCTTGATTAGTTAATTATCCTGAGTAAAATTTCTTGTTCTGTATTAAATAATAGAAGTTGTCATACATGCTTTTAATATGTTTCATATTGCTGGATTCATAAAGATCCTCTGCTGAATGATGTTTGGTTCCAAATCATTAGGAATCTCTGACCAAATATGCAGTGGATACTTCTATCTCTCTACTGTAACTCTGTATTTAGGATTAAGGGAAAACACTTTCCCTTTTCCAGAAGAATGCCTGGCGTTTGTTATTTTCCACGACAACAGTATCTTGTCCCATTTCCTTTCCATATGCAGCAGCCTAGGAATGATGATAGCTTCTGTCCTGTTTCTGGTGAACACCAAGTTCTTTCCCTCTGATAGACTGCAATTATATCCCCCACAGCACTTCTGACCATTGCCTTCTCCTCGTTCAGTTGATGGTTTACTTGGAAGACTCCTCAACGTCATCTAAAACATAGGATACCACATGCCATTCCTTCAGGAGGCTTTTGATACCCAATCTTGATGAAATGATACTGGCTTCATTTACAGAAATGCTCATCATTCTTAGCGATCAGGAAAATGCAAATCAAAATTACTTTGAGATTCCATCTTACTCTTGTCAGAATGACTAAGATCAATAAAACAAATGAATACTCATACTGACAAAGATGTGGAATAACGGTAATATTCATTCATTTGCTGGGGGGGGAATGAAAACATGCACAGTCATTATGGATATCAATATTGCTCAGAAATCAGGGAATAATCTACCTTAAGTTCCAGCTACACCAATCTTGGGCATATACCCAAAATGCTTTATCTTACCACATGGACACTTGCTCAACTTGTTCATAGTAGTGCTCTTCATAAATAGCTAGAAACTGTAAACAACCTAGATTTCCTTAAACAGAAAAGTGGATAAAAATCATGGCACATCACACAATAGAGTTTAATCAGCTGTATAAAAAAATGACATCATAAAACTTGCAGGAAAATTGATGGAAGCGGAAAAAATTAAACGAAAAGGTAAATATGATATATATTCACTTATATGTGAACATTAGATATTAAAAATGATAACCAAGCTACATTCTGTAGATTCAGAAAGGTTTGTTATAGAGGAAGGGACTAGGAAGGACATACAGATCCTTCTGTGAGAAAGAAATAGAATAGATTTTATGGGTGGACTGGGAGTATATGAAGATGGCAATGGGAGGATTATGGGGGAGAGATAGCAGGGTGGCATTGATGAAGGAAATAAAGGGAGAGACAGGTAGAATTTAGGGAAATTTGAGAGATGGTATGGAAGCCTACTGCAGTGGAAACATCAATCCCAATGAAGCCTTCTAATAGCAAGAGAGACAGAGTCCCAACTGGAAATCTCTTGTCATCAAATGAAGCTTCCAGTAATGTGACTAGTTTACATCCAGTTGAATTGTTGACCAAGTGAGTTTCATGGAAATTACCATATATATAAGCCAGGCTGTTGCCAAGGCAATAGGTTGCTGTCTACACACTGACAATAAGGTTCCATTGCTGAAGGCAACACTCACACAACTCATTGAACATGATGAAATTGAGCTGGTGCCTACATGGAACCTTCAACCCTACGTTCTAGTCTCTTTAGTGCAGGAAGGTACTCTGAAGCCCACTGAAAGAGAAGCATGAACACCAATCCAACCATAAAACCTTTGACAAATAATATTTCCTTCCTGCAAAATATGCTTGAACAATGGTGGCAAAACTCTTGTAGGAGTCACCAACCAATGTTCGTAAAACCCAACACTGCTTGGGTGATCAAGAATCAGAGACTAGATAGCCCAGAGACCTGGGCAAAACCAAAATACTATTTGTCTAAAAATATAAAATTAAAAGTAATAATAAAATGACACCTAATGATTGTGCTATACTCCTAGATCAGTGCCTTATTTAACCACCATCAGGGAAGCTTCCTCCTGCAGCAGACAGGAACTAACACAGAGACTCACAATTAGACATTACAGAGAAGAGAAAGACCTTGGAAAACTCAGTTCTAAATGAGAGATCTCCTTCAAATCTCTCCTCTCAGAGCTCAGAAATCCTCTAGGAGGAAGAAGGAACAAGTATGTAAGAGCAAGAGGGGCTGGATGTCACCAGGAGAACAAGGCCCTCTAAATCAACTGAGCAAAGTTCATATGAACTCACAGAGATTGGAGCAGCAAGTACAGAGCCTATAGGTGCTTGCACCAGGTCCTTGGCATATATATTATGGACTTCAGTTTAGTGATTTTATGGGACTCCTGGTGTGTGAACAAGTGTGTCTCTGATTCTTATGCCTTCTCTCTTGTTTTGTTTTGTTTTGTTGTTTTTTTTTTTTCCTTCCTGGTTTGCCTCTTTCAACTTTGATGTGACAGTTTTTGTTTTATCTTATTGTGTTTTATTTTTTATCATGTTTGGTTATTGTGTATTAGAAACCTATTCTTTTCCAGTGAGAAATAGGCAGGGAGTGGATCCAGAGGGGAGGGGAAATTGGAAGAGTAAATGGAGGGGGAACTGTAAACAGGATACTTTGTGTGAGAAAAAAAATTCTTTTGGGGGCGGGTGTTCAATACAGGATTTCTGTGTAGCCATTGCCACCCTGGAACTCACTCTGTAGACAGGTTGTCTTCAAACTCAAAGAGATTGCCTGCCTCTGTCTCCTAAATACTGGGAGTAAAGGTGTTTGTCCGTACTGGTGATAGGAATCTATTTTTGATAAAAAGGGGAAAAATATAATTACATCATTTTCTTACCTCTTTTCCTTCCTCCAATTTTCCCTATGCTCCCAATTTCCCTTCAGATTTATGGCCTTCTTAATTATTAATGTTACATACATATGCACAAATAAATATATAAATGTAAAAATAAATTGGCTTTATTTATTTTTTAGTTTATAGGTTTTTTTTCATTCTTTTACACTCTCACAATTTATAAGGCCATGTCAATGCATTTTAGATAAACTGTCTCATTAATATTGAGAACTGAGATTTACTTCTATGCTGACAATTTTTGTTGTAATGTCTAGTAGATAGTAAATCTCAACAAATATGTTTCCATGAGAAAACTGCCGAGGAAGACTAAAGATTGAATTCTCGGCAATGGAGTTTAAAAGAAGGAACTGTGTTTTAGTCATGTGAAATCTGAATTGTGTATCTACTATAGATAAATGCATATGTAGAAATGATAAACATGCCTCTAAGTTCTGCATAGTATATTACTCTACATAGAATGTCATCTCTACCTCTGTCTTAATTCCTTTAATTCTCTATTCGAAAATTCTATCTCTTAATTTGTTAAGTTCTACTTATTATACTGGCAGCAATCTAAACCCATGTCCTGTGGGATCTTTCTTCAGTTCTGTAAATTGTTTCATCTTTTATTATACACTGTAACAGTTTTATGAAGCAGCCATCTACCTCATAAAATCTTCACCTTTCCTTCACTCCGTCTTCAACAAGAATTTCTGAGAAACAAAATATCAACTCATAAGGGCTGGTATGTTTGAACCCAGTTCTGAACCTTCACTGTTTCTTAAGAGATGACACCTGAGCCCTTCTAATATTCTTCCACATAATAATCCATTTCTATACTTGCGGTCTTGAGCCAAAGCAGAAAGTTCAGGCTAACAGTGATTTATGATGAGGCTTTGATATACAACAAAAGTTGACCTTGTAAAAGGATAAAGATTGAGGTGCCAATGTCAGCCCCAAAGGGCATTCATGTCTGTATGGTTGACTCCAAATAAAATCTCTGGACAAGAGTGCATGTCAATACTTCTCTGTCTGTGAGTACTTAGTGTGTTTTACACTACATCATGACTCTCTCTATAATTATACTGGAAGAGGAAAGCTGGGAGTTTATACTTTTTTATCTTCTGAACTCTTATGATGATAGAGTTTACATTTGCTTATATTAAGCTCTAATATTTTGCAGGGATAAACTAAAACATAAAGCATCTGGTTTTAAATATTTTTTGGAGTTCTTTTAGTCATAAATTGCATCGAATCTCAGAATAATCTTTATGTAGCATGATTGGTACCTACCATGGGAGGATATAAATTTGTGATTAAAACAGACATCAGTCTTCCTTTAATTGTTATATTAACTGTCCAATCAGTTTCTTTTTTTTAAATATTTATTTATTTATTTATGTATACAATATTCTGTCTGTGTGTATGCCTCAAGGCCAGAATAGGGCGCCAGACCTCTTTACAGATGGTTGTGAGCCACCATGTGGTTGCTGGGAATTGAACTCAGGACCTTTGGAAGAGCAGGCAATGCTCTTAACCTCTGAGCCATCTCTCCAGCCCCAAGCAGTTTCTTTATTAATTAACCAATGAAAGCAACAGATAGAAAGATGACCCTCCTCCATCAGAAGGAGAAGCCCAAGTGCACGTATGAAAGCAGACAAGCAATTACCAGAAAAATTAAATGTCATAATCAAAACAAGTAGCACAAACAGCAGAATGTAGTAGTGCAATCTGTTTTTCTTGCCAAACCATAAGCAACGCTAGATGCCATGCTTAGTTACTATCAATCTCTAAGGTATAACAGGTTTGGTTCCTTGTAGAGAATGAACACTCAGTAATTTGGACTTGCTCGCAAAATAAAAGCAATCTCTCATAGCTGTCCATTTGTTTAAAATTTTCCCAAGCAAAGTTAATTACCTCTGTGTGTTTAGCATTCCTGGTTTCCCTATTGCTTATTTGTAAATACAAGGACCTCGTGTCCTTTAGAGTTGACATCTTAGAATGCAGGTGTAAATAGTGATCCTGTCTGTGTATCAAGCCTTTTTTTTTCACCTGAGAATCTATATTATTCTTCAAGTACATTTCTGTGATACTGGGCCAAGTAGGAAATTGCTGAAGATTTTATGCCATGGAGAAATTTAAGTAATAAACAGTGGCAGAATAACCTAATTTTGGCAGTTACAATAGTTTGATTGTCCATTTTCCTTGGTACACATACTATTTTTGCTATATATACCAGAGATAAATCTTTTTCTTTTTATAACTGGCTATCACAAATATAAGGAGGAATGATGACTCAGGCATCAATGGTTACATGTCAATGTGTTTGTGTGAGTATGAGGCCATACAAGATAAATGCTTTGTTCTATTTTTGTGTGCCATATGGCAATTGTTGATGGAGACTGCTCATTTATTTCCCAGCTGCCCAGTCCCAAATAAACACACAGAAACTATATTAATTACAACACTGTTTGGCCTGTTATCTCAGGCTTCTTATTAGCTCACTCTTATAACCTAAATTGACCCATTTCTATTAATCCTTATATCACCATGAGGTTGTGGCCTACTGGTAAGTTTCCAGCAGGCATCTTTTTCCTTTGGCAGCTACATGGTGTATCCTTGACTCCACCTACTCTCTTCCTCTTTCTCTCTCTCTCCCCCCATCTGGCTATATTCTGCCCTTAGACCTTATGGTCTAAGCAGTTTCTTTATTAACTGATGATAATAAAACATATTCGTTGCATTCAAAGGAGAATCCCACATCATCCCCCCTTTTCTGTTTAAATAAAAGGAAGCTTTTAAATTCAACATAGTAAAATTACATATAACAAAACAGATATTAAGCAAGAATTATAGTTATAATATTTTATCTATCTTAGCTTTGTGCATCTAAAGTTTTAATTTAATTTATCTTTTATCATAACTAAGGAAAACTATAACGATCTATCTTCAACTATTCAAAGACCTAAGAAGGACATAACATTACCTAAGTAAACAGGAAATGTATTATAAGCAATTTCCAAAGTTCTAGAATTGACAGAGACATCTTGCTGTCTGGGCAGTCACCCAAAGTTCTTCGGTAACATTGGGGCATCCATCTTCAGTGTACAGATCTATAGTATCTGGACTACTTTGTTCTGTAGAATGTCTGACAGACTCTTTCATGAAGCAGGAAACCTGAAGGACTTTCTCACCTTTTGGCAAGATTAGCAGTCATTTTTCTGTGGAGCCTGCATGTCCAGTTTATACAACATACCATCAAGCAGTCCAGGAAAGAGCACTTTTTTGCCCAAATGGCTAGCCTTGTCACATTGAATGCAAATTCAATGAGTTTCTTCAATGCACAGCAACCTCTCTGAAGTAATTAGTGCTGTCAAAAGTATACATATATCACTGTCTAGAAAAATCTAACTTCTTAAAACATTTTAAATGCAATATTCTGTAGGTCTTTGCAGTATTGAAGATTATTTTTAACTGAAATATACCTCTGCATACCTAGAAAACCTAACTGACATAGTTAAAAGTTTGATTATTATAGATACCTATCTGTTAATCTGCATTTCTTAACAATACATTGAATTTTTAAATGAGCTGCACAAACACAGTATCTTAAACAAGAGCAGAATTACATATACACAGTATAACAAAATCAACTTTAAATCTGTTTCAATTTATTCCAACACAAAGTATTCATCTCTATATCATATCCCCTTTTAAATGAAAGCAAACATTTATAAACAATCATTTTGAGAATTTAGGCACTGTTTTCTCCAAACTGCTTTCTGCTGCTTCTTTGGTGAAGTAATTTTAGGGTTCATGGAGACCTTTCAGGAGTACTTGTTCCATCAAACCACAATAACCTGGAAGGAATCCACAGATTTTCATCTTCTGTGGAAACAAAAGTAGAACCTCTTTTCCAAAGCAATGTATCTTTAGATCCAAATTTTGAAGACAGGATACCTTTATGTTGGTTTAATTTAGCCACCCCCAGAATCAAATATCTCTCTACAGTTAAAAATGCAAAGAAAACACAATAATATACACAATCCAGACTGGCTGTGTATATTACATCTTTTTGTGGCTTATTTTATCTACTTCTTTAATATATGACTGTCTATACTTTTATATTACTTTTACTGTCTCTTTAAATACTTGATTTTATTTTTAAAACTATTTACCTCTTTTTGTAAGTCTAAATTTGTTCTTCTATCTCTCCCAAGCCTACATACATTTTTTAATACACTATGACCCATCCAGAGGTTTTATTTTTTATCTTAATCTGTCTTTATTGCATATCTGTAGTCATTTTGTGATGAGGAGCACCTTTTTTATTTTAAATGCTAAGCCGCATGGCTAGGAACAACTCTGTGACCCTGCCTATTGGCTCTGCCCTTCCAACAATGCAAAGGTATGTCCACCATCTCTGCTTGCCATGCGCACCGCCCTAGCTCCAGGGACACAGTGGGTCTATGTTGCCATTAAGCAACTAGTAACATGTCACTCATAAACCCCATTTAAGTGTAGGAATTTCCAAAAGATTCAGAGTTCATGCTGGCAGCATGAACTTGTTTTGCAGGAAGTTGTCTCTTAAAGAAATTGCACAATTTTTGCTGCTTATACTGAGTCAGGAAGCTTTCTCTTATAGGAGCCACATCTCTGCTTGCCACCAACAAATGGAGCCTACCTGAGAAAATGCTGCTACTAAGAAGTCATGCTTAACTCTGTTCTTTTGTGTCTAGAATTCTTTCTCAAACTCTCTCAGGATTTATGAAGATGTAGTTGGCTCATGTTGGCACCATTTTGTTGATGTACAAAAGAGTTCCACAATAGCCCAGAATGGAGTAATAAAAAGGCTTATTTATTTGGAGATAAATTTACAGAAAGAGTAGTGATATGCAGTCCTCTGCATGCACTAGAAACTGGAACTGAATCTATTAGCCAAGGCACCCGTACATGCTTTTTGTCTGCATTTATAGTACATGAGACCATGCCCAATGTAGACCAGTATCTTAAAGGTTATTAGTTGAAGGGGTTCCCACAGCAGCAACAATTATGGAATAACTAACAATATCTTCAAGCTTCAATGGATATATTTATGATATCAAGGGCATATATAGTGGACTAATGACAAACTTCTTTTAATTTTTTGGAATATTTCTTATATGAGTACTAAATTTATGTCATCTTACCCTTCTCTATTTCTGTCCAACTCCTCGTGTATTTAGCAACAGATTTTGGTTAAATCCTGGGAAAAATTTATAGCTTAGAAATGTGTAAAATGTCTGTAGGTTAATGTTGCATAATTAAGGATTTCCCACTTAATATATAAGGTGATTTTTTAATGTAATCATTCTATTCATCTAGGATTGGAAAATAGTTTTTTAGTCTCAAGTTCAAATGCAATGACATATAAAACACCAGAAAACTGAATCTTAAGGTGAATATTCCTCTTAAAAAATAGTGGTCTTTCTACATGTCTATTAGTCATATACAAAATGTGAGCATGCCTCTGTGACATTGTTGAGCAAAATGCTGAATATGTGATGCCTATTCTGAAGATGTAGCATATATTGGGAAACAGTATCAAAATAATGAATTCCATTGACACAAAATATTAATTTTTACTTTGAAATAGCAAGACAAATGACTAATAGCCCTTTATATGAAGAAAGATTTGCCCCAAGGCCAGTTAACTCCAGGAGAGTATGTAGGCCTGTTTGGTGATGGAAACTTGAGTGAGACCAAATGGGATTTTATGTGTTTCTTAGTTTGAAGGTACTACTTAATATTGAATTTAATTTTATGCCTTATAGGAAACTTGCTTTCTTCTGTTTGTTCTTCATAATAAGTCCATGAGCTGGTTAACGTTGGTATAATGTTTTAAAGACTATAATATCATAAAGTATTGCCATATAAAGAAACGTGAATTAGGATATCAGATTATCTATATATGAAATATGTGCGAGTCAATGCAAGCACAAATATCTAAGCGAATGCAGTGTTCTGACAATTCACGGGGGTCATTCTGCTGACTGAACCTTGTATGATAGGAAAATATCCATCTCTGTAATTACTTGGGACTAAACATCCTGGTAAAGTAAAGTATTTGAAAAAAAATCAAAGTGGTATTTGGCTAAATAAATGTTACCCAAATTCCCATCTTCTTGTGACAAAATTTAAGTTTTTCAAATCCTTCATCAAATACCCCCAGGACCAGGGTGAAAGATCAAAATGTTTGCATGGTCGAAAGACCTCAAGAGATGACGGCTTTCTTTTTTTGTTCTCTTTAACTATGGGTATTCTTCACCCTGTCTGTCTTCTGTGCTCACTCTAAACCACAGAACTTTAGCCATATACCTGCAATGCTTTCTCTCCTTTCACATATTTTCCTAGTTTTACTTCTAAACATTCTTAGAAGGAAAAGGCTAAGTTCACGTTGTAGATCTTCTCAAAGGACTGATATCTAGAATTAAGTAGTTGCATTAGTTGCTATCATAGCTTGAATAAAAATGGCCCCCATTGGCCCATAAGTATTACAACTATCAGCATAGGTGTGACCTGGTTGGAGTATGTGTGGCCTTGTTGGATGAAGCCTGTCTCACTCACATCCTGCTACCTGTGGATCTGGTTGTAGAACTCTCAGCTCTTTCTCCAGTAGCATGTCTACCTGCATGCTACCATGTTTTAAACTGTGATAATATTGGACTAAACTTCCAAAATGTAGCATTCATTCTTTATAAAAGTTGTGCTTGCCAGGTGGTGGTGGTGCATGCCTTTAATTCCATCACTTGGGAGGAAGAGGCAGGCAGATCTTTGTGAGTTCAAGGCCAGCCTGGTCTACAAGAGCTAATACCAGGGCAAGTATCAATGCTATACAGAGAAACACTGTCTTGGAAAAACAAAAACAAAAACAAAAAAAACAGTGTGTGGGTGCACCCCTCGCGGTCCTGAGCGAGGGGTGCACCCACACACTGAGGCAATGGGGATGTTCTATAAGGAACTCACCAAGGCCAGCTGGCCGGGGTCTGAAAAAGCATGGGACAAAACCGGTCTCGCTGAACATAACGGACAATGAGGACTACTGAGAACTGAAGAACAATGGCAATGGGTTCTTGATCCTATTGCACGTAATGGCTTTGTGGGAGCCCAGGTAGTTTGGATGCTCACCTTAATAGACCTGGATGGAGGTGGGTGGTCCTTGGACCTCCCACAGGGCAGAGAAACCTGCTTGCTCTTTGGGCTGAGGAGGGAGGAAGACTTGATTGGGGGAGGGGGGGGAATGGGAGGTGGTGGTGGGGAAGAGGCAGAAATCTTTAATAATTAAATAAATTAATTAATTAAAAAAGAAAAGAAAAGAAAGAGAAAGAAAAAAGAGTTGTTGTGATCATCTTATCTTGTCTCTTCATGACAATAGAAACCTAACTAAGACAGTTGCTTTTATGTGGCTGTGATAAAAATACAATGACCAAAAGCAACTTAAAGAAGGAGTTTATTCTGGTTTATGATTGCCTGATAGAATCCAAAATGACACAGAAGGAATGGCATAGCAGCAGGAGAATAGAGTTAGTTGGTCACATTTTGTTCACGTGGGAGGCAGAGATAGCATGCAGGAAGTGGTTTGATGCTATGAACTCTGCAACTCACCCCAGTGACTTACTTCCTCCAGTAAGGGTGCTATCAAATGTTAAAATACATGCGCTTATGGTCATCTCCAACCACTACACAAGTTCATCCTTTCTTTAAAACTCTCCTTTTATTTTTTTCTTTGTGCCTTTCATATCATTCTTTCTGATCCCACATCTCCCTCCTCTCCAAATAAAACAAAATTTAAGAGAAAAAAAGGGGAAAGGGGGGGAAGAAGGGTAAAATCTCACCATGGAAACTACAGTGTGACACAGTGAATCACACAGTAAACTGTTTTATCCATTCATGTTTGCCTGCAGGTGCTCATTGCAAAGACTCATTGGTCTGGTTCAAGGCCCCTGGTCTCAGCTATATCATAGAAGCTGGGCACTCACTGGGACTCTTCTAGGATATCCTGCTGCTGCCCGGTGTCATGGAGATCTTGTAGACTTGGACATCCCCTTCTACCTCCAATCCCACTCTGTGCCATGTGCTCCACTAGATCAAAGATGAGATGGATGTTGGAGTGGACCAACACATAACCCTGGTTCTGGGCCTGGGTAAACTGCAGAGTTGGTCAGCCTGCCAGCTCTCCCCTGCCTTCACAACCAGAGTGAGTTCTCCAGCATTTCCCTGGCTAGTCCACCCCTTGCAGTGATGATAGCTCACCCTAGTTAATGCACCAGTTCTTCATGAGACTTATCATAACCACGTGTTCATTTTCAACAATATTTTAATTTCTGATTTCTCAGTATGTTAATCCTTGAAGGAAACAAAACATCCTTTCTTTCCCTTTGTTATATATTTCATCTTTATACTTTAAATGAAATCTATTACATAACAGGGTAGATTGAAATACATATTTAAAACATAGTTTAAGTATAGGAGGGAAGGAATTTTTCAGTATTCTTTAAAAGTAATGCTTTTACTCAGTCATACAAAGTAATGCATTTCATCACAGAATCTGCATATATATGCCGTTACACTTGGTTCTCATTTATTCTCCTGGGCCCAGTGTCTGCCTTGTGCCTCCCCCTGATTGTTCATTTTCTTTTCCCAATTAACCACGCCTTCTACTCCTCTTTTACACTTATTCCATTACTGCTTCTATTTCCCACATCCCTTGAGTTCTTTTTCTCCAGAGGAGAAATTTCAAGCAGAAAGATCTGACTTCAAATCCAAACTTCTCTTCTGTTAAGATATTTACTTTCTCTAGACATTAGTTTTTCCATCCATAAACTATGGATAGCATTGTGTTTAAAGTATATGAAAGAACAAGTAGGAAACATTTAGCATAGCCTGTAGAATTTTATAGATTATTGATTTAAATATTTAAAATATAAAGTGTGTGTGTGTATGTGTGTGTGTGTGCATCAAGTTCAGGTCTTCATGAATACAAGGTATTATTTATGTCTTTGGGCTCTGTCTCTACCAATAACTTAATTTTCTTTACTGCATTATAAAAATGGCCTTAGTGCACTGGCATTAAAAGATAAAAATAATATAATATCAACATGTCTATTATCATTTTTGGTCTACACAGTAAGTATAAATAATATATATTTTCATAGATGATTTGAGTCCCCTAATTATTTCCAATAATCATATGATTTCTTTTCTTTCTGAGTAAACTGTAAGGAGATATGTAATTTGAAAAACACAAGCGTCTGATGGTTAGCTCATCCTGCCGTAGAATGAAATCTCCTGGGATGGTCAGGTATGACCCATTCCATTTGATAATTTCATTAATCTGAACCCACAAAAGGTATGAGAAAGGAAGTTATCACTGATAATACCATAAGTTTACAATGGCTGATTAAATAGACTGAGCTTCACATAATAATATTTTCCCATAAGTATACATAGAGTATGGTTCCTGGTTGAGTTCAAGATTTATATAGAAATCTATGTTAACATTTAGGCCTGTATACCAGTAATTAAAAAAAAAGTCCTCTGAAATGTCTAATAAATAAATAATGATGCCTAATTATAATAATTTGCCTGAAAAATGATAGGCATTACTATGGCTTAGGTTTGAAATATTGTCCAGAAGCTTGTATGGTTGTACTCTTGTTTGCTAACTCTTGGTATTATTTTTATAAAGTTTTGGAACCTTTGGAATAAGATCTAGGAACCAGACATAGAAGCAGGCCTTGAGAGTCTGGTCTAGGGTTCTCTATTAACAAGATGGAGTCAGGCTGTTCCATGAGCTCCTGCTGCCAAGGGTGGAACCTCCCCAGACACCATGCTCTCCGTGCCTTAAGTCTGAATTCATGCGCCAAAATATATTTCTACTCTCTTACATTGATTCCTTTGTGTATTTTATTATCATATTGAGGAAAATCACTGATGCAGATATACAAGTGTCTATTCTGAAAAATAATTTTTAAAAAGTCTGGTGACTAAACACGAAGTAGGTTTTCCTGATAGGTCGTTTACACTGAAACAGTAGGAGAACTTAATATCTCACCACTCAAGATTTGGTACAAAGCTCTTTTAAATATTCCTCATACACAAAAGAGTCATGAAGTAACATGTTGTGATATCTTGACTTCTGCAGATTCAAAAGGTAGTGTGATAAAAATTTAATCATAACTTAATATAAAATAAAGCCAAAGCATCCATAACTAAGTTTGGTTTCTGAATCATAGGTTGCTTTCAGTGACTCATAGAAATTAGTCAGTTCTGGAAAAAACATTCAGTATCATATGTAACAATTGAAATTCAACACTTCTAAGTCTCAATAGTCTTTTGACACAACATTTTAAGGAATGGGAACTCCAGTGGATTTGAGGGAGCATTGGATGAACTGACTCAGCGCTGGCTTCAACACCTCTCTCAGAGCTAGCTCATCAAGTGACCTGAACTTCTCAATTTTGCTTCTTCTAATGAAAAAGAAATCCCTTCACACATCTTTGAATATCAGAGTACCTGAAACACCAGAGAAGGTTGACAGGAGAGCAGAGGCTCCCAGGCCACCGGGAATGGAAGAGACCTTGGAAACAGCAGTGGCTGTCCTAAAAACTGAAGCGAGGATTTGAGGTAATGCAGAATGTGTGCCCTGTTATAATAATAAAATGATTTTATGTGAAATTCTAAGTATATTTCTTTGTTGTGGCTTGATGACAGTTTATCATGAGGTAGTTTCTGCCAACTGTTGATCCCAAAACAGACATGTAGATGTAGTCATTTCCCTATTGAATTTCTTACCCAGCCTCTTGAACACAATGAAAAGATTATTTTTTGAAAGAAATAACTAAAATGTTCAAAAAATGATCATATATTTATTCAAAAAATTTGGAAGATGGCATAGAGTATAGAAATTATTTTGAACATTTGAGAAAAGCTTAAAACAGAAAGCAACTAAAACTGAAACCTATAGAACAATTCCTGTTTTTTCTCTACCAGAGTTCTTTTGATCACAAGTCCTAGAAACAACAAAGCTTAGTTTAAGTAAGAATGATGAATGTGTTGTTTGTACATTTGGAAAGCCAAGATGTGTGACTGATTCATACCTCAGGTTAAGGGTCAAGCAGATGCCATTTACCTGATTCTTTTCTCCTTCTATTGATGCTGTATATTGCTAGCCACATTCTCTGCTCTTCTTTTCTTTTTCTTTTTCTTTTACATATCAATTCCAGTTTTCTCTTCCTTCCTCCTGCTCCCCTCAAATTCCCCTCACCTCACTCCTTACTTTCCCTCCACCCCACCCCCTCTGCTCCTAAGAGAGGTTGAGGCCTCCCATGGGGAGTAAACAATGTCTATCACATCACTATGAGGCAGTACCAAGGCCCTCCTCACTATATCTAGGCTGAGCAAGATACCCATCCATAGAGAATGGGCTCAAAAGAGATATCCTGGTCCCCCTGCCAGTGGCCCCACAGACTGCCCAAGCCACACAATTGTCACCCATATTCAGAGGGCCTAGTTCAGTCCTGTTCGGGTTCCCAGCTGTCAGATTGAAGTTAGTGAACTCCCACTAGCTCAAGAAAGCTATTTCTCTGTTTTTGTGGATAATCCCTATCATGGTTTTGACCCCTTTGCTTATATTATTGCTTCTCTCTCTTTTTGACTGGACTCTGGGAGCTAAGCCCAGTGATTAACTGTGAATCTCTGCATCTGCTTTAATCAGTTACTGGATGAAGGTTTTATGGTGACATTTAATGTTGTTAACACACACACACACAAACTGAGGATTCAGGTCAATTTACTGAGGACCACATGAGATGTCCCTGGGTTGTATGCTAGGGAGTATGAAAGTATAAGTAAGTCAGAAACAAGCATGCCAATTAGTGAGATTTACTTTTCTTTGTAAGAAATTGTAAGTTCAGAGTCATTATGTTAGTTATACTAAATGAGCTAGCCAAGCAAGATGACTTATATGGTGGCATGTTGACTAGTTTTATGTCAACTTAACACAAGTAAGATTTATTTGGGAGGAAGGATTCTCAATAATGAAAATGTTTCCCTACAAGATCAGGCTGTAGGGAAACATATAGGGCATTTTCTTAATTAGTGATTAAAATGGGAGAACTGAGCCCATTGTGGGTGGGGCTAACCTTGGGATTATGGTCTTGGTTCTATATCAAAGCAGACTGAGGAAGCCAAGAGGATCAAGCCAGTAAGCAGGATTATTTCATGGTCTTTGCTTCAATTCCTGCATCCATGTGCCTGTACTGGATTTCTGTCCTGGTTTTCCTCATTGATGAGCTACATCTATAAGGTGAAATAAATCCTTTCTTCCTCAAGGTGCTTTTTGTCAGTGTTTATCACAGCAATAGAAACCCTATCTAAGAGAGATAAGAAGAAACAAAAGTATGGGCTAAATGCTAAAAAGTTTCAAATTGTTAATATTAAGTTATTAAGTGAAAAAAGCCTGTATTTGCATGTACACAGGTGTGTGTTTACATATGTAAGCATGTATGCACATATATGTACGTGTGTTTGGAAGGCTGATGACAGCCTTATCTAGAATTAATCAGGAACACTATCCACCTTAATAGTCAGGGTTTTCATTGACCCAAGCTCACCAAATAGCTAGGGTGATTGGGCAATGAGCCCCAAGGATCTTGTTTTCTAGAACCACACTTAAGCACTAAGCAAAGGAGCATGGGCCTCCTCACTTAACTTTTTTTTTTAATTAAAAATTTCTGCCTCCTCTCTGCCTCCCTTTTCCCTCCCCCTCCCGCCACTCCCCACTCCCCTCCCTCTCCAGTTCAAAGAGCAGTCAGGGTTCCCTGCCCAATGGGCAGTCCAAGGTCCTCCCCACTCCATCCAGGTCTAGGAAGGTGAGCATCCAAACAGGCTAGGCTCCCATAAAGCCAGTACATGCAGTAGGATCAAAACCCAGTGCCATTGTCCTTGGCTTCTCAGCAGCCCTCATTGTCCACCATATTCAGAGAGTCTGGTTTTATCCCACGCTTTTTCAGTCCCAGTCCAGCTGGCCTTGGTGAGCTCCCATTAGATCAGCCCCACCGTCTCAGTGGGTGGGTACCCCCCTCGCAGTCTTGACTTCCATTGCTCCCAGAGCAATGGACTGAGCTCCCAATGTCCAAATAAGGAACAGAAGGAGGGAGAACAGGAGCAAGGAACTCACCTGGTTCTGGGAGTGGAATTTCAGTTGTCTGACTTGAAAATCCAGTGCTTTGTTAAGTAACTTATCTACCCAGATTTAAAGTTTAGGTTCTTAAAAATTTGGTGCAATAATTTTTTTAATAGTTGTAGTGGAAGAGTCATACTAAACAAAATTATGAAATTTGAATATTCTGACAAGTAAAAGCAAAATATACTTATATTTGATTCTAGATTGTTAGTCATTATTAACATAGATATTACACAGTCATGGTAGAATTATTTGTAGACACATATGGTATATAAAATCTGATGCATACACAGATGCTCATATGTGCCCTGTGTAGGAGAATATTTCCCAGTGGATGATTTGTCTTCAGGCATTTTTCACTAATTTGTCAAGAAGGCTTCTGCAAAAATTTTTTACACATGTCCTTAATCATTACTTGAGAAAAGTTATGGAAATTTAATTTCTACAACTGGTAAGGTTTTAAGAGCCCTGCTTTCATTCTTGAGTAAAACTAGAAGTAGGTGAAATGGCCGCATATCCTTCTTTCCAGAAAAAAATAGTCAGTCCATTTTAGCTCTTTTTATTTCACAAACAATTCCTAATCTCAGTAGTGATGGTCCTGTAACATTTATGTCTTGCTCAAGGGTACTCAACAGCAATGTTTGTCTCTGAAATTAATTAATATCCTATTGAGAGCACATTTCCCTGTGGATCAAGGGAATTTTAATGCAGCTAATGACCTTTTGCATTTGTCCAAGTTTATTTGTGATTTTTTTGAACTGCAGAAACACTTGGTAGCTCATTCAATCAATAAATCAGTAAGTGTAGTGTGTAGTAGCCATTAAGACATTAAAATTGTCTCTAATGTTGGATTCTTCAGTTTCTTTTTTAGTTATTCAAATACTCTGTTTTGTATTTTAGTTGCTACGATGAAAAATCATTTACACACTAAATAAATGACATTTAAACACTGACTTTCTTTTGAACTTTCAGTAACTTAGCACACTGCAGCATTAATAAGAGGTTTTAAACATCTGTTTGGTTGGATGAGTGTATGAATTAATGCATGGTTTATTACACCAACTTTTCATCTATAGTTTTATACTCAAAACATTTTACACTTTTTAGTCAAGCTTATGAACTGGGGGACTAGATTTTAACTATGCTAAAAGGCATTTGTCTTGTTTGAATTGCCTGCTATTAGTGATAAATTCTTTGTGTTTGTGTGTTTTTTGAAACATAGCATCTAATCAAGAGCTTGATTGGAGAGAGAACCTAGCATAGCTAACGGAGAACCAGCTACTGTGTTTTCCTAAACCAGTATAACCTCTAACGGTATTCTAAGTACTTATACCCACAGAGAAGTATAGCTCCCATTTCTCACAAAGGATCCTTTCTTTGCAACAAAGAACTAGTCAAAATGCTAGGAAAAAATTTATTTTGGGGTGCCCAATCCCATCTGAAACACATTTCCTACAACTGAAGCTAAGGGATCATCACAGAAGAGGGAACAAAATGATTATAAGAGCAGATGGATCAGTATCTTACAGCTTAGAGAAAAGAAAAACTATAATCAACCAGTTTTTTTGTTTAATTTTCTTTTTGACAAATAGGCTCAGATAGTCAAGTAGATGTAATCCATGCAAAGTTTCTGTCTTTGAAATCAGAGATGTCTTGAGATAATATTTTTGTAGGGACAAGAAAGATTGTAGACAGGCAAGAGACCCTACATACGTTGCATAGAGAATGACTGTAGCTATACGGCCATTCTAATATCCACTCTTACTGTTAGATGAGCAGTTACATTATTGTCATAGTGTAAGAAAGACTCTGGGAACTATTTATGGCTTGCATCTGAGTCTGTTTTCAAGTCCAGTACCTGATAATTAGAAATGGTTTCAAGTTTTAGGTCAGTTTACTTTTGTTAAATCACCAAGTGGCTTTGCAGAGTCTTAGATCATTGACGGTGAAATTGCAAGAGCACTTTGCCCAGAGATCTCTTTTGTTTCAAGGCCACGCATAACGTACAGCTTGAGCTAGTCAGCTCATATTTTTTCCTGAATGGTAAAAGGCGGTGAATTCACTTATACTCTTACAGTGTTATGTTCTGATGAAAGAAAATGTTTTATGGTGTATATTCTGCTTATGCTGAAAAGGTACAGGTATCTTTAGGCAAAGCACATTTTATTATTGAGACAAGGATGCATTTATATTCCATAATGGAAGAGTATTTTTATCCAGCAACTGCTTATTGAATACCCACTTGGTGAAAAATGTGGAGTTGAACATAAGCGAATGAAGCAGCATGACTTTCTTCCACTCTGACTTGTTTATCGATGTTTTATGTTTTCACTGACTGTCTTACATGTCCCTCAAGGTGTGTTTCCTGAAGGTAGGCACTCTACTGTATAATATTCAGTCCTTCTAAATATTTTGACTTAGTTTGAAAAAGTATCAAATTATGAACATAAACAAGGAATAGAAATATGTTATAGTTATGGCATTTTAGAATAAAATTGGGCTTTAGCTTAGCTAACATTTCATGATAACTGTTGCCTGAAGACTATTTTATATCCTGCCTAAACTTCCATTTCCTTAACTTATAAAATGAAGATTTTTGAGATCCAGTCTGATCCCTGACTTTCTCAAAGGCCCTGGTGGAAGGATCAAAGGAGCCACTTCTATGGCCTTGTCAGGGGGCAGACTTAGGAAAGTCTGGTCTGGGACTGAGACCAGAGCTTTGATGGAGATAATGTTTTGGTTCCTTGAAACTTAGCTTAAAGCCCCGAAGAGACTGGAATTGTCAGCTCCAACACCACGGTGTTTCTGCCCTGTGGCCTTGAGATACCTGTGTTCCCCTTGTGCAACATTGCTCGATTAACTTCTTTCATTTTTGTCCCATTGTATGATGATTTTGTGCTGAATCTATCTCATTTTTCCCCCAGAAATAGTGTATAAGATGCTGTACCAGAGATGCAGGGATGGTTCAACATATGAAAATCTGTCAACGTAATCTACCATATAAGGAAGCTGAAAAAGCTTTCAACAAAATACAACATCCCCTCATGATAAAGGTCTTGGAGAAAGCAGGGATACAAAGAACATACCTAAACATCATTAAGGCAATATACAGCAAGCCAACAGCCAACATCAAACTAAATGGAGAAAAACTCACAGTGATTCCACTGAAATCAGAAACAAGACAAGGTAGTCCACTCTCTCCATATCTATTTAATATATTACTTGACGTTCTAGCTAGAGAAATAACAAAAACGATCAAGGGGATACAAATCAGAAAAAAAGAAGTTAAACTCTCATTATTTGCTGATGCTATTCTAGTTTGCATAAGTGACCTCAAAAATTCTACCAAGGAACTTCTACAACTCAGAAACACTTTCAGTCATGTAGCAGGATACAAGATTAAGTAAAAAAAAAATCAGTAGTTCTCTTTAACACATATGATAAATGGGCTGAGAAAGAAATCAGAGAAACATGACCCTTCACAATAGCCACAAATAGCATAAAATATTAAAATATCTTAGAGTAACTCTAACCAAACAGTTGGAAGACTTGTGTGACAAGAACTTTAAATCTTTGAAGAAAAAATTGAAGAAGACACCAGAAAGTGGAAAGACCTCCCATGCTCTTGGGTATGTAGAATTAACATAGTAAAAATAAAAATCCTACCAAAAGCAATCTACAGATTCAATGCAATGCCCATCAAAATCCCACCAAAATTCTTCACAGACCTCAAAACAATGGTACTCAACTTCATATGGAAAAGCAAAAAGCCCAGGATAGCCAAAACAATCCTGCACAATAAAGGAACTTCTGGAGGCCTCATAATCCCTGAGTTCAAATTCTACTACAGAGCTACAGTACTGAAAACAGCCTAGTATTGGCATAAAACCAGACAAGAGGACCAATGGAACTGAATCACAGACCCAGATATTAATCCACACACCTACAAACACCTGATTTTTGACAAAGAAGCAAAAAATATAAAATGGAAAAAGAAAGCATATTAACAATGGTGCTGGCATAACTAGATATCAACATGTAGAAGAATGAAAATAGATCCATATCTATCATCCTGCACAAAACTCAAGTACTTCTCAATAAGCTTGTGCAAGACCTCCCAAGCTTACCAGTCTGTCTTCATCTATGGTCCCTTGGATCTTCCTACTTAGGACACTGTCACTAAAGAATGAGCTGTTGGTCCTGGTTAGAAGATGATGTTGCTTATCTTGTAGTGTTATGTAAGAAATCAGAAAGGGCATCTACATCTCTTTATTATCTGATCAATTTTTTAAACTCTCTTTATTCATTTGAATAAATATATTTATATAGATATTTCCATATTCAGAGGAAGTCTCTACCCTGGGACTTCTGAAATTACAGTTTTGAGACATATTTCTTTTGTATTTGTAAAGTTTAAACAAAGGAAATATATACTTTGTAGTAACAAACAAGAAAAAACTCTGTTTCTATCCCGGATGTGGGAGACAACTTTGAGGATCACAGTAATAGGATTGAGAAGCCTCTGTGGAATTTTAACACACACTGTGAGTATATGTATAAGGAGTACACAGAGAGAATCAACTAAGGAACACAACTCTGCCTGGGTATGAACAACAACACTCCAAGGATGGAACAAGATGGGCAAAGGAAAAGGCAGTTTGTTTTGGCATCCCCAGTCTTTGCACCATAATGACATTGTGTTGCTCTGCTGTGGCCTCTCTTAAACCTCAGAGATGGTAAGCTAGGATAAATAATCCCTTTATTTGTTTTTTTTTTTTTTGATATTTGTTACTATGATGGGAAATAAACACATAAAAGGAACTACCATAAACAATCCCCCATATTTTCCAGTTCTTAAAAACAAAAACTTTTACCTTATTTGTTAAGGTGACTGGTTTCATGCTCTGCTGGTGATCACACCCTTGTCCCCAGAGATGATATGTGAGACCTCATCACTGAGCCATGCACCCAACCTGGCTTTTGTCCATCTTTTAAAAGAAAGATATTCTCTAGTTTTTCTTTGAGAGATACAGTTGGAAGTTTTAGTTTCTTTACACATAGGAAGCAGTTCTTGATAATGTCATTATATACACCCCACAGTTCAGAACTTTTTCAGTATTTCTCTCTCAGAAACAACCATTTTCCTTGATATTTTGAAAACTGATGTTATAAATCATAATCACATCACATTATATCTTTCCATTTTGTCAAAACAAAACTAAGTCACTAAAGCCTTGGGGAACCAGTGTGCTTATATGCTAATGCTTTAGGCTAAGATATTGACAAAACCCACACTCTCAGCAATGACCATTAGGGTTAATGATGCTGTTGAATCCCAATGAGTTTGTGATAAGTGATTCTATATGCAAGTAGATAGCTTTATCAGTGCCCATGTTTTATTAGTTGAGTTACATATACTTCTTTAAAAACTAATGACAAAATTAAGGCTTTAAATTCTTAAGGATATCATTATAAATGGTTGTTTGCAATGAGTATTAATGAATACCTCTCATCAGTTAAGTTCATCTAGAGCTACAAATGCAAAAGCACATGGTATTTGCCATCATATTAATTGTTGTAAATGCAATCAGTATCAAAAACATACTGGCCAATTGATTAACATCTGTGTGTACAATACATGGTTTGGTATTTATTTATACATTAGCTATATTCTAATCTTTCTGTTGAAAATAGATTCTCCTCCCATACAGTACATCCCAAGATCAGTTTACATTTTCTTCTTTCCTCCCAAGTCCCCTAACTTCCCCTCTCCTCTGGCTCTGCTCCCACTTTCTTTCCCTTCAGAAAGCACCAAGCCTACAAGATATTTTGATTTTTAATGTATCTTATTTTACTCGTGAATTCCAGAGTATATGCAATATACTGAAAATACTTTAGAATGTAATGATAAGATTTTCTGGCATATGTGAGAAGCCATGTCTTGAAAATTCCATGGAGGCTTAGATGAGAGAGCTCCATCCTTGTTTGTCTGTTCCCATGCTCCATGCTGTGATGGTCATGGACTCTAATCCTGGGAAACTATAAGCAGGTCTCCAGTAAACTCTTTCTTTTATAAGTTACCTTATCATTGAGTCTATTCATAGAAGCAGAAAAATAACCAAGACAAATATCTTTTGAAGAGTAGTGGCTTTTAACTTTAATGGTTATTGAAATTACTTGCTGTTTTATAGAGCACATTGTTGACATCTAATTGTTCCCAACTAATGTCATGAACACTTTATCTACTTGATATTTTAGAAGTTTTATAATTTGGGGTGTAAACAGAAGTTTTTGTCCTACCTGGTCCCACAGCCAGTCAGTTGCAAAGAAACACACAGAGGTTTATATTAATTATAAACTGTTTGGCCTATTAGTTCAGGCTTATTAACTAGCTCTTACACCTTAAATCAACCCATAATTATTATCTATGTTTAGCCACATGGCTTGGTACCTTTTCTCAGTGCAACATTTTCATCTTTCTTCTTCTGCATCTTGGTGACGACTGCAGATTGAGCCTTTCTTTTTTTCCAGAGTTCTCTTAGTCTGGTCACCCTGCCTATACTTCCTGCCTGACTACTGTCAGATCAATGTTTTATTAAACCAATACAAGTAACAAATCCTTATAGTGTACAAGAGCATTATCTCACAGCATTTCCACTTTTTTCAAAACAAGAACTCTGAATCTAATCTCCTTTGCTTAGCTTTCTTTATAACCGTTATCCGTAACAACTTGTAACCAACAATATAAATAAAGACACACATTTATAATCCATGTTTTGGGGATGTGGCATAGTTTTCTAGGTTACTTTCTGCTGAAGGGGCTGCTAGTAATCTTATGGGGACCCAAAAATTATTTCGTAAACAGAACTTTTTGTCCTGCCTGGTCCCATAGCCATTCACTCCCAAAGAAACATACAGAGGCTTTTAATAATTATAAACTGTTTGGCCTATTAGCTCAGCTTTATTATTAACTAGCTCTTACAACTTAAAGTAACCCATAATTATTATCTATGTTTAGCCACATGGCTTGGTAGACTAATGCTGTAGGATAATGCTCTTGTACCCTGTAAATATTTCTTACTTGTATTCGTTTAATAAAATACCGTTTTACCAGTAGCCAGGCAGAAAGCATAGGTGCGGTGACCAGACTAGGAGAATTATGGAAAAAGAAAAGGCTCAGTCTTACAATTGCTACCCAGACACAGGAGAAGCAAGATGAAAATGATGCAATGAGAAGAGGTACCATGACTTGTGACTAAACATAGATAGTAATTATGAGTTAATTTAAGTTGTAAGAGCTAGTTAATAATAAGCCTGATCAAATAGGCCAAACAGTTTATAATTAATATAAGCCTCTGTGTGTTTCTTTGGGACTGAACTGCTGTGGGACCAGACAGGACACAACCTTCTGTTTACATTTGAGTCATATATTTATACCTATATTTTGAGGTAAAGTTTGTATAACAATATGAAGTGTTATCTTACCTCACTTTATGTATCTTTATGTGTTTATGATCAGTTTAAAACAATTTATTAGAAACTAGTTATAAGTATTCATGTAAAACTATTTTGAGCATTATCTTGACCCATTGACATATTTGCTGACATCATGCATGTAATTTTATAAGATGCTTTGAAATCAGCAGTGTACATTTTCTAATGTTAGTTTTCTTTCACAAAGTTATTTGGATACCTCATATCATTTCTGTTTCCATACTTAACATGGAATCAAACCCTCATATATCTCTCAGGAATTTAGGGATGAGTAGATTTTGAAGACTTCTGAAGAATCTGATATCCTGGAAACTTTATGCTTCTTCTGCAGGAGGAAACATGAACATTCAAAGAATGTCTGTCTCCTTCTTCCTATCATATATTAGAGTCTTACTTTGTGGTATCTCCCAGTGATTCCAGTAAGTGAAAATCTAAATGTGCAAGAATCTGAGAAAAATGATGAAGACTTATAGGAGAATAGTGCATGCAATTCTCTGTCTAATTATAAAACAAATTGAAAAGGAGCAGATGGTCTTCTGTTTCAAGATATGAATAACAGAAAGTAAATACAAAAATAGAAAAATCATAAATGGATTTCCATGAGCAGTAAATGTGATATTTACTATTGATTAAGAATTAGTTGCTGTTGGTACCAAGTCCAATCATCTTCAGAGAGGTTTTCCCCAGTTTCTGATGGGAGTAGATGCAGAGACCCACATCCAAACACTAGATGGAACTTGGGGAACCCCACAGAAGATGGGGAGGAAGAATGATTTTAGGAGCCAGAGGGCATGAGGATACCATGTGAACACAGGTCACAGAATCAACTAAGCAGGGCACTTAGGGTCTCACAGAGACTGAAGTAGCAATAACAGAGCCTACATGAATCTGACTTAGGTCCTTTGCATTCATGCTATGGCTGTTTAGCTTAGGGTTTTTGTTGGACTTCTAACAGTGGTAATGGGGCTGTCTCTGACTCTTTTGCCTGCTATTGAGACCCTTTTCCTCCTACTGGATTGTCTTGTTCAATCTTGATATGATGGTTTGTGCCTAGCCTCATTGTAGCTTTTTATTCCATGTTTGGTTGGTATCTCTGGGAGGCCTGCTCTTTTCTGAAGGGTAATGGAGGAGCAGTAAATCTGGGGAGAGGGAGGTTTGGGGGATGATTGGGAGGAGTGGAGACAGGGAAGCCTGCAGATGGGATGCATTGTAAGAGCAAAGAATAAACAAAAGAAGAGAAGAGAAAAGAATTAGTAGCTGATGAAGGTGGTTATGCTTTACCTTTGATTCCATTAATATGCTATTTTGATGACAGATACACTCTTCCAAATGACAGAATTAGATGGAATGCATTCCAGTCCTTTTTGCCAAGTAAAATTGCTTCAGTACTATCCTTATAGTACAGAAATGAAGGTATAGAACATTTCATCACTAAACATGCAATCGAATTCTTAATATTATTAGCATAAAGCCATAATTGTTTTGTGTCAGAATGGGATTGCATTGCATGATACCTACATTCATAACACATTTTTGACACTTTAAAAGAGAAAATGCATATGAATTGTAAAAATATATCTGAAAAAAATTCAACAGCACAATTTTTCAACATATACACCATATTTAAATAAAATAGCTAAAAATTGATGTAGTAGCGATGCTTTTGAAAACTTATTGTTCAAAAATTATATATATTAATATAATACATTTTAATAAAATATGCCCAATTCTCCCCCCTCCAACATCTTCTATACACACACTACCACTTATCCTTTGTGATTTAACCTATTCCTTTAAACTAAGTGATTCTCTATACTAATCTTAATTATCAACATGATAGATTTTTCAAGCAAGTGAACCTAATAAGCAAGCTGGTATAGTCATTCTAATGTCTAGCAAAAATAGATATCAAACCAAAATTGATCAAAAGAGACAGGGAAGGACACTTCATAGATATTAAAGGAAAAATCCACCAAGATGGGAAATTTTAAACTTAAAATTTTAGCATATTCGGAATAAATATTGGATAGCTTGTTGGTCTTGCTGATATATACTGAAGAGTTATACTTCTGTAGAACATGTGAAACCTAGGAAAATTATAGAGCTTTTAAGAATTTATCAGAAAATTCAGTAGTATAAATAATGAGAAGAATACAAACACAACTCAAGATTCTTTTTTTCACAGTTTTAGCAATTCTTGGAAAACACAATTAAGTCTGAAGTGAGATTGATTAAGTAGAGCAAAAATGTACTGAAGATCCCATAGTAATAAATCCGGAAAGAAATTTCACAATTTATGCTAGAAAATCTTTTTGAAACATATAAAAGAAATCACCAGTTAATGTAAAAGACAATCCTATTCTTAGCTGGGAAGTTTTAACTTAGCATAAATTGAATTCCAATTAAAATAGCACATGAATTCTTGCTGGCAAAAGATGGTCTTAAAATTTATGTGGAACCATAAATTCTGGTAAGTACCTGAAGAGCAATGAGAGAATATGCTATGCAGTGATTGAAATCAGCTTGGTATTGTAGTGTTTTATGGAATAGGAAAATAAATCAGTAGAAATGGTTGTGTTGCCTAATAATTCAGAAAGGAACTCACCATATAGAGATAAATGTAAAGGACTTCTATTCAGGATGAAAACAGCAGTGATACCTTTTAAATACATGCAAGAGAAGAACTAATACTACACACTCATTTTTTTCCTGTTTAAAAGTAAATTAGAGGTTTATTAAAATTTAAAACAAAAATAGAACTGTTGTTATCTCACAAGAATATCTTATGAGAGAACATAGGAAACTATATCTAAAATATGGAAGCTGTCAAGGATGGCTTTTTTGAAGGAAGAACATTAGATAGATTAAAATGAATTGCGTGAAGCAGAAAGAAATCAATCAAATAAAAACAAAGCAGTATCTGTTACAGACAAAGGATAGAACTAAATAGCCCCACCCTACCCCCAATGAAACAAACAGACAAGTGAAAGAAAACACGCTTAGGATCTTTTGATAAAATTGATTTTGTTAAAAGATCTAGGTAAAATCTGTTTAAAGTTCTAGAAGTAAATGATTGTGTTCCTAATAGTGTTATTTTTGACAACTGATCTCATCGATGGAACTGTTATTTTATGTGAGAACACAGATGCACTGTGTAGTGCAAGGTGGCAAAGATGGAATATTCAACAATCAGCAGTGTTTTCTCACTCATTTGCATTCATATATTAGTTCTGATATTGGAGAAACACCAATTCCTCTTTTCAGAAACATTTGCAGGCTAGTAAGAACCATAGAAATTTTGATGCTGGGTCACAGACATGTGAGATTTTTTTTTTCTCTTTTGGATTTTGCATTTGTGGCATGGGCTAAGAACAAAAACAACACCGAGAGTTTAGAGACCAAGGAACAATGAAGATTTTAAAGGACCTTCTCAGTGCATAACTCAGAATTTATTTTACAGATAACTTAAAGTTACTGTAGGCTTTTATTCAGATAGGTACCATGGGTTGCCCTGTTGTTTTAAAAGACTACTCTGACTTCTTTATGAAGACGACATGTGCAAGAAGATGTGACATTTGTATATAGTCAGAGACTAATGCAGTTTCCTGATCAAGGGATCATAGCTAGGATGGTAGCAGTGAAGGAGGGGAGAAGGGGGTGAACTTGGGTACATTACAGGATCCATGCAGATGGCAAGATAATTATGGACCTAGGATGGCAAATTCAGTTTTCATCTGTGCCATAAAAGTGGTGGCACATTTTCACTGTGAATTGAAAGAGGAATTCAAAGGTCAGTAGGTTCAATAAGTTTGAAGAGAAAGTTGATTTGAGAAAATTATTTGCTATTTGTCCAAGTGGGGCAATCAAATGAACAGTTGAATGTATGAATACAGAATATAATGAAAGGATCAAGCAGGAGTAAAACACTTTACAGAAATCATTAATACACCTGTAGTATCCAGAGAATAGGACAAGATGAGAGTACCATGAATACCCAAAAGTATCATGAAAATAAAAAAGAGAACCAAGCTGGATGTCCTATTGTTGATACGACAACCAAGTTTGGTAAAGCTTTCAATAGTGCTGAATGGAGATGATTTGGTGTACAAAGATGTTCAGTTACAGTGCATTAAGTTAGATGTATTAATTATTGATAAATTCCATGCAGATGATTCCTGGGTCTTTTGAATAATTAAGGGCCACTGCAGTGCATATGATTTCTTTTAGTGATAAACCTAATCCTACCATTACATTTTTGTTATTTCTCCAAAATCAGTGTATTAATTATCTTTCTTCTGATGACAAAAGGCAGGCACATATTTTATATCCATTTAGTTCCCATGTACTTCCTACACATGATGTGGGAGTCACCTCTGTGTGCTGTCATTATCATTAATGAATAAAGAAACTGAATTCTGGGAGAAAGAAGGGCGGAGCCAGAGAGACACACCAAGGATTTGGATATGTTGGAAGTTTAGCTAGTAAGCCACTACCATGTGGCGATATACAGATTAATAGAAATGAGTTAAATTAATATAAGAGTTAGCCAATAAGAAGCTAGAATTAATAGGGCCAAGCAGTGTTTTAATAAATATGGTTTCTGTGTGATTATTTCAGGGCTGGGTGGCTGGGACAAACAAGTGGTCTCCTTGCAACATATACATACCTAATTTACCACATGGGAACTTATACAGATCGCAGTTTTTCAGGTCATATGATAGTTCAGAGAGGTTCAGGGGACAGCTGCAAGAATTTTTAGTGTTTATGGAACATGAAATTTTAATAAGGTTCTAAAAGGAAGAAGATGCAATGTTTTCAATGAAGAGTGCTGGTAATGGGAAACAAAGCATGAGTTTTCTTTTTTTTTCTCTTTGTCTTCTTTTCCTTCATGATAGTTGGACTACTTTTCTTTTCTAGGCATGAAAAATAAATGGAGTTATTGTCCTCTGGGTCCACAGCATTTTTAGACTAAAGGTTCTGTAACCCCCACAAAAACTTGCTCTCTTGGCTTCCAACTACAGATGGTAGTTGGAGATTTTTGAGATCCAGGACAATATCATGATTGAAACAACCTTGGCTTCTGAGACATTAGAAAAAGCAAGCAAAGTTCTAATATCAGGTGCACTGTTAAATGACTTTTTTTCATGGAACCAAACTTCTTAATGAAAAATGGGAATAACATTTGAATTTCTAAAGTGTGGCCTAATGTTTTTGTTTCTTCCAATTACTCTTATTAATGATTATGCACAACAATAGTAATATGACTTCATTATATTTCTTTTCTCTAAACCAAAAACGCAGATGTAATAGTTTGCTTCAATTTAGATTTTCTTTTCTTCATGTAATGTGCTTGAGATAGCTTGAGATATAATTTCAGGGAACCTTTTCTTCTCAAGAAATCTTAGTAGGAACTTAGGGGATAGCTCAGTAGTTAAGACCAATGAAAACTTGCTGTTCTAGAGAACCCAGAATCAGTTCCCAGTACCCTCATGGAAGCTTACAACCATCTATAACTTCAGTTTGAGGAGGATCTGTTACTTTTTCTGACCTCTATATACACTGCACACACAGGAAACGTAGGCATACATGCAGGAAAAAAGTTCATACACTTGAAAATAAAAATAAATAAATCTTTAAAATAAATCTTAATATCTCAGGGATGAATAAAGGCACAGCATGTACAAAGCCATAGGTTACATTCTCAACACTGTGTAAAGCAGGCACACTCAAGAACTTGAAGTAGGAGAGAAGAGGCAGCAGTTCAAGGTCATTTTCTCTCTTTTGCTCCCTTTCTTTCTTTTAATGGTAAAATAAAATAGGTTAAGATAAAACCTAAACTAACACACTGAAATAGGATAAAACAAAATGAAGAATGGGGCCCAAGAAAATGCAGAAGAAACAGACATAGATTTAGAGACTGCTTACACCCTCAGGAATCACACAAATGATGGACTAAAGTCATCATGTCTGCCAAAATATAAATAAAGTAAAATAGAATATAAGATAAAATACAAAGAAAAGCACTGACATGATATAACGAGACAAGATGGTGTTGAGTTTGTTTTCTATTGGCCATCTACTGCTGGATATGCAGCCTACTTATAATAGTTATTTCCGCAGAAATATTCCCATGGAGAAAACTAAATTTACATTTGCAAATTGTTAATAAGTAGAGATCATTTTTATGATAGGGATAAGAGCATGTGTCCATGGTTCCTTTCTGCACTAGGAACCAATCTTGTATAAATCCATGCCGTCCTTGTGCATGCTCTCTCAGTCTCTGTGAGTTTCTAAGTGTATCAATCCTATATGTTGATTTAGAAACCTTATTTTCTTGGTGTTCTCCATCTTTTCCAGATCTTATCGTCTTTCCACCTGAGAGAAGGAAATTGATGGAGACATCTAATTTAGGATTGAGTATTCCAAGGTCTCTCATTCTCTGCATAAGGTCTAGCTGTGAGTCTTTGTATTTACTCCCATCTGCTGTAGAAGGAATCTTCTCTGGTTGTGAATCAAATAGGGCACTGATCTAGGAGTACAGAAGAATGATATTAGGAGTAATTTTATTGCTATTTTTGCTTTCATTTAATTTTTTTAAATTATTTTTATTCTTTTTTAATTAAAATTTCCAACTGCTCCCCGTTCCCCATTTCCCTCCACCTCCTCCCAAATATTGCCCCTCCCCCCACTCCCCTTTCCCTATTCCCACTCCTCTTCTCCTCCCCCCACTCCATTCCCCCTCCCTCTCCATACTGAAGAGCAGTACAAATTCCCTGCCCTGCGGGAAGACCAAGGTCCTCCCACTTCTATCTAGGTCCAGGAAGGTGATCGTCCAAACAGGCTAAGCTCCCACAAAGCCAGTTCATGTATTAGGATCGAAACCTAGTGCCATTGTCCTTGGCTTCTCATCAGCCTTCATTGTCCGCCATGTTCAGAGAGTCCAGTTTCAACCCATGCTTACTCAGTCCCAGACCAGCTGGCCTTGGTGGGCTCCCAATAAATCAGTTCCAACGTCACAGTGGGTGGGTGCACCCCTCGTGGTCCTGACTTCCTTGCTCATGTTCTCCCTCCTTCTGCTCCTCATTTGGACCTTAAGAGCTCAGATCGTTGCTCCAAATTGAGTCTCCGTCTCTATCTCAATCCATCGCCAGATGCAGGTTCTAAGGTGATATGTAAGATATTCATCAGTTTTTTAACATACCATGTGTTTCTACCCAAGGGCCCTGGGCTATCTAGTGTCAGGCTTTTGTTCACCTTAGCAGTATCTGGATTGATATTATTTCATAGAGTAGGCCTTAGTTCAAATCAGATATTGGTTGGTTATTCTCACAAGCTGCATTCTACCATTGTACTAGCATATCTGGCAGGCAGGGAATCATTGTAGATCAAAGAGTTCATGGCTGGGTTTGTGTTTAAGTTTCTCCTTTGGCACTACTCAGAGTACCTTCTGGTAACAAAGATGCTAGCATAAAGAGGTAAAGGGTCTATGTTGGCACCAGCTTGGCTTCTCCATGTTCAATGAGTTTTTTATGTGCTCTGTTCAGCATTGGAGCCTTGCCCTCAGTCTTGACAAAAGTACGGGTTGCTTATGGATTCCCATGAGATCCTTTTGGTCAAAAACTCAATTAGATATAACCCTAACTCCAGTTCTGGAAGCTTCATTTCCTGGTAAGAGGTGGACAGTTGGGATTCAGTCTCTCCATTACTTGACAAGTTTATTTTGATTGTTTTCTGATATGTATATATTTTAGGAAGTTTCTACAGTATTAGGTTTCCATATTGCCCCTAAAATGTCCCTGAATTTTAGCTGTCTATTCCATCCTAGCCCCCTATTTTAATCTACTTTCATTTTCTATGGAGATCTATATGCGACCCCCTCAACTTTTTACTCTATACCCAACCTCTGTAGTTCTACAGATTGTAGCTTGCATGTCACTGTCTTAACAGTGAATAACTATACACAGACAAATATATACCATATTTGTCTTTCTGGGTCTCTGTTATCTCACTAAGGATAATTTTTTCTCATTCCACCCATTTCTCTGCCAATTTTATGATTTCATTGTTTTAATGGCTGAGTAATATTTCATTGTGTAGTGTACCACAATTTCTTAACCTATTTATCTTTTGAGGTACATCTAGTTTGCTTCCTGTTTCTGGTTATTACAAATAGATAAAGCAATGAAAATGACTGAGTATCTCTGTGGTAGGATGAAGCCCAAAAGTTGTATAGTTGGATCTTGAGGTAGATAGGTTCTCATTTCCCTAAAACAATAAGTTGGGGGAAGAAAATCTTCTACAGGCTACTAAATACACTGAGTTCAAGGACAAACTGGAAGACATGAGATGCTTTTTCAAAAACAAAGAACAGCGACGTTAAAACCATGACTAATGTACATTTTATAGTCTATGGCAATGCCGTAATGAAATAGATTATTTTGTCAAGTAATAGGTGGTAGTAAAATGAATGAATAAAGAATGATTAAGAAAAAATGGTCATGGCTTTTTGATACTTTATCCTGATTTAGGCAAGTTTGAAGGTGTAAGTTTTCAAAGTCTATGTTTTTACACCTGCTTTATGTCATGAACTGTAAATATTTTCCCTCTTTCCTGAAGACACTGCTAATCAATAAGGCCTGGTGCTGTCTATAAAGCACTCAAAATCCTTTTCAATAAGGTCCTTTAGAAAGGTACTTTAATACTAGTCTAGATACACTCTGACCTGTAGAAAACTGTAGTGATATTTTGTTTATGTTTTAACAAATAAAGCTTACCTGAAGATCAGAGTACATAGGTAAGCCACTAGGGGCCACAGAGTAGTGACACATATGTTTAATCCCATGACTGGGAAGACAGAGTCAAAGGGATCTCTGTAGCTCAAGGCCATTTTGGGCTACACAAGATTGAATCTGTCTAAAACAGAAACCATCACACAAAGGTGATCCCAGCACTAGGAATTGTATGCCTTTAATTCCAGGAGCAGGGAGGTGGAAAGAGGAGTAATGTGACTAGGTGGAGAGAGGAATATAAGAAGGAAGGAGACCGGAGTTCAGTGCAATCTGAGGTTTGGTGGAGACAGATGGAGTCTGGAGATGCAGTTTGTAGACAGGACTGACTCTTCTCTTTGAGAATTGGTGTAGGTAAAAGAGTTCTCTAGTAACTGGCCTCTCTGCTTCACTGATCTTCAGCAAGTTTTATTTGGTAAAACACAAACAAAGTATCACCACAGAAATCTTTGCTTATCTTCATTCTCATTGTTTAGAGGAAGAAGAGATTTCCAATGCTATCTAGTGTAATTTCTGTCAATCAGAAAGATGATCAGATTGGAACAGATGTGATAAGAGATTGTACTGTGTTGTAAAAATAGTTAACAACAGGTTTAATTGCAGTATGTGAGCACGTAGAGCTATAGGAAGTTTCTAGATCTCTGGATTCCTGCAGCCTGGTTTCTATGTGAAGTTTCACACATACTGTTCTTTCCATAAACTGTTCTTTGCTTTACACACAAAGGTTAGGATAATAAAACCAAACCAAACCAACCAACCAACCAACCAACCAACCAACCAACCAACCAACCAACGAACCAACCAACCAACCAGCCAACCAGCCAACCAGCCAACCAGCCAACCAAACAAACCAACAAAAACAAAAGCCCAACAACGATGTGTATACACAGTGGGCCAATTATCCAAACTTCACTAAACAACATAGTTTGTATAATTGTCACTTCTGTCCTCCTTTTCCTTGGCCACTAGCTACACCTAGATTAAGCCTGTAATAGAAGTAAAGTTTTCAGATGTACTGAATTTTGTGGTGTTCTGTAGAAATAATTTCTAAAAACAAATCAGAAGATTTGGTAACTCTAGATACTTATTCTGAAAATCAGCAATGAATGCTCACAACAGTGTTAGTCAGTTGTGAACTCTGTTAAGTACAATAATGACAATTCAGGCAAGATGTGCCCATGAGTGTAATAGTAACACAAATTATATGGGGCCATTGTATAACACTGTTCCTGGGTAAAAAGAGACATCTTCTCACTCTGAATAGGGAACTGATGATATGCCAAGTTAAGGATACCACCAACACCAAATTGGGCAACCAGTGAGTTTTATTGGCATTCCTTACCGGAGTATGTGTGAGGGGTTACTTACAGGAACAAAAATTACTCAGAGACAGCTATATCACCAGAAATCCACCCCAACATGGGAACCTGAACTGAATGGAACAACCTTCAGTGTCCCGACCAGTGGGACAAGAACGGGGTCCCTGATAAACCTGGAGAGAGGAATGAAGGGGACAAGAGACAAGAGAAATGACAGCAAGTTTGGCTTTCTGATCAAGCTGCCAACTTTATTTTTCCTCAGGAGTTGCTACATAGCAAACAGGCAAGGGGGAGTAGGATGTTGGAATGTCATTGATCTAACTGGAATGTCAGGTCTGAAGACATCCCTAGCTGATAAGGAAACACTGAGGGTCTGTGACTGTTAACTAAAGAAGGAAATGCTAATTGCTTCTAAAGCCTGGGGCCTGCAGGTCTCACTAGGTTAATTTCCTAGGTCCGGAACTAGTCCTGCTGAAGTGAGAGCAGTGAATATTTTACTTAACTTGTGGACTTAAGATGGCTATAAACAAAATACAGGTCTTTGCTTCTGACACTTCAGGGCAGCCTTTAAAAGCTGAATGAGCCCTCTCCAAACTCTCTCTCCCTGCACCAACTTTTTTAGGCCTGCATGTATGTATCTTTCTCTTTAATAAACTCGGGTTTTGGTGTGGGTAATTTCATTGGTGCAGTGACTTTTGCCTCTGGCTCTTCTCAGGCTCTGGGCTCTCCCCAAAGTCCCCTTTCCATCTTGCCCTTTGAACTCATGTATGGGTGGCGGGTTTTAACTCCTGACTTCTGACCTAAAACCTCTCCCCTGCCTGATCACCTGCTTATGCCGTTGCTATACCACTTCCACTTTCATGAGATTTTACTGAATATTCACTACCTCAACCATGAGCCAACCCCTGCTCATCTCCAATTAAAACTGGGGACTAGGTCCTTTTCTCTTTGCCAAACCAATGCCCCTCACCCCTTTCCCCTTAATGACAGGGTCCCTTTAAAGTAATTCTTGTAACCCATACAGCTGCCAAGCTTGAGGGACTTCATCATTGGATACACCTGTCTCATCTCAAACCTTTTACTCTTCCAGCTAGGGATACCCCTCCTCACATATGGTAACTCAAACAGGGCCTCTCTTAACTTCCAGAGGGCACCAAGATCACCTACTTTTTCTCCAGTTCCAGAAGAATAAAGTCTCATCACTCTACTCAATTCTGTGCCAAAAACTCCATATGCTCTCCCTCTTCCTCTTTCTCCTATCTACTTTACCAATTTCTCTATATCTCCAATGTCATACTTAAATTTCCAGTTAACCATTCAGCTGTTGTTATAAAGACCACCATTAAACACATAGCCAGAGGTACAAAGAATGCCAAAAGCCCAGGTGGTAAGAAATAATGACAAGTTTGGGAACACTCAGAGCACCAGACTCGAAAGGAAACTCACAAACCAGACTTTAACATAACAGGTTTATCACAGACTGCAGCAGTGTCTCCTGGATGTTAAGGTGATACCATGGCCATGCTTTGTAGTACATTCCATCAATCCCACTGGGTAATTTCAGGTGGGACTAGTGCATCTAGTCAATTTCAGGGGCTTCATAAGGATTTGAGTTGTTTAAGTCCTTAATTTGAGAGAACTTCACTGAAGTATGGAAAGTTCCACCTCTCTTTCTCTAAAACATTCCATGTGCAGGGAGAAAGGGCCAAGGAAAGAATACCCTGTCCCTTGATTTGATCTGGAGCCCCTGAGAGTTGGAAATTCATGCCCTCCATAACTCAGTCTTTCTGGCCAAAAAATGTGTTCAACCAGGCTTTAATTTTCCACTAGCTCACTGTGTGTGCTCAAACAAACAAACAAACAAATAAAATAAAAAAGACCTATAAATTCCTTCTCCTCTACCCAATCCTCTGCTCTCTTTCTTGCTGTTCAGAGGCAGATGCCATTCTCTTGTCCCCATTGAATCTCTTGTGTGAGGTTTCTTACGAGATATGACTGCTAACTTGCCCCTGTACCAGAAAAGCCCTTGAATGATGGCTTGACAAGATTCCTATTATGGCATTTATATCTTGGAGGAAATTTCTGCAGAACGTTAAGCTTCAAATCCTGGGACACATGGCTGAAGTGTCTATTTAGCATATCTAAATGGACTTGGTTGCCAGGTTCTCCCAGCATCCCTGAGTCCCTACTTGTTATAAGGCATGCCTGGCTATATGTTATAGGACATACACTAACTGTCTCCAGCCCAGGGGCTGGGCTGCTGGTCCTTTATCTACCCTTCCCTGTGTAAACCAGGCATTTTGACTATACCACTCTCTTGGTAAGTCTCTTGGCTCAGAATGCCTCTCTTTGTCAGTGGCCTCACTTCCCTTTCCCCTTCCCGTCTCCTTACATGGCTCATGTCCACTCTGGATTCTCCCAGATGCTTCTGCCTCTGGCTATGCTCTGCCTGTTAGCTACAATAAGGTTTTTTCTCCACGATACCTAGAAGCAGTCATGTCCTTTCTTTTTGATTTCTTTTATTTTTCTTTTTCATTCACAGAACAAAAGGTGACCAACCACTTTCAAATTATATTTAAGGCCTGCTTTATAGGAAGAACCACAGGCTTGTCTGGAATTGTAAACAGGGTAGTGAACCTATAGCTGGGGAGCACATAGATGCCATTTGCCAACTGTCAATTCAGAAGCTCATGAGTCAAAATGTTTAGACTGAGCATCTATGGAGTACTCAACCATGAATGGGACATGTGTATTACATGTCTCTCTCCAAGACTTAGGGTATATCATGGGGTAAGGAGAGAGGCTGTGAGAGACAGAGATGAGGAGAAACCTGAGTGAAACAGTTCCACTCCAATATCACAGACCCTATGCCGTTATGGACTCACAGCAACTGTGTCTGCCTAATAAGAACTGCACTGGATCAAGCTGGCCAATGTTGCAGCTTAGAGAGGGGAGAGGCTCACAAGCCCCCACCTCTAGCTAAGGAGGGTATGGAGAATCAGTTCTTCTTAGGGGTGTGGCCTAAAGAGAAGCTCTACTGGATGGCCCCACACCATACGTAGATGGGCAACACAGTTTAGATTCCCTTGCGTATAAAGAAAAGGGACAATAAGTTGGGGATACAGAGAGGGGCTGGAAGGTAGACCCAGAAGGACTCAATGGTTAAATTTTGGAGTGAATCTGATTAAAACACTTTTCACGCATACATGAAATTCTCAAATTATTAATAAAATATTACATTTAAAAATATTGCTTCCAGTTACATTGTAATTTTCCACACAGCATTTGCCCCTAAAATGATTAAAAATTTCTTCTCTTGAAGTTCAAGGTTTATTATAAATCTGGCAATCTTCATGAAACCTTTAAATGTCAAGAGATTTAGAAGCAAATGGCAAAGTAGTTTTTTAGTGGTAGGTGAATTCTATGGTACAAAAATTCAAATCAAGCCTTGTATTAGTGTTGCAGGTGTCTCAGCAATGAAAGAGGCTTGTGACTTGGTCGTTCTACCTTGGGCCCGAGTGACAAAGCAGACTGTATTGTATATTTCTTCATCTTTGCAACTTTCTTTTACTGTGTACATTTTCACATAGTCAATGGATCTATTGAAATGCCAGCTATAGTTTAATGAATCCACAAAGAATTGCTGTCTTCCCACGAGTTAACTTCTCTCACATTGGCATCGAGTTAAATGGCATCACATTTATTTCCAAGAGAATATTACCAGTACCCCATCTTTAGGATTCAGAGATAACATATTTCCTTGTAAATATGAAGAAAGCCTCCCTTGACTTCTCCTTAATTAATTATGAGACGGTTTCCTGTCCAGTCACCCAGGTTTCACCGCAGCAATTTGACCTTTTGTGTACATGCTCTTCTGTCAAAATTTCTGGAGTTGACTTCTTTAAAAAACAAATGCAGCACTCAATCTTATACTTTCACCAGGATAGGAACTCCCCAAAGAACTGTTTAACAATACAGAGAAAAATTAAAATGACCTCCCAAGGTTTTGTTTGTTAAGATGAAAAGATTGTACACAAATCCCCATACCTTCTCACTGATGGAGAGATGATTAGGCATTTCCGGTGACTGCCCTGTTATCTGTCTTTTGCAAGACTGTTCTTATTAAGGAGCAGAGTCCAAATGTCCCATTTCCCTGTCCACAGAAGCTGCAGCTATTCTGTTTATTATTTAGGCAGACAAGTGCATGTGGGGCTTGCTATGTTCCAGAGTCTGTCATACTTTCATGTGTTGGTTTTCCTCCTTTTTTCCTTGCTCCTCAATCTATCGTTTATCACTTAGCTATATTCTTTGGACATTGCATAATTATCACATAACCATGAGTTTGAACTTAATGTCATGCATGCATATGACAATTATTTAATTAGAATGTTTCACATAATTACAAAAATTATGATTCCTTTGAGCAGAGAGTTTAAGGATTCTGTGTGCTGAGGAAAGTGTCTTAATTCTGTAGCTAAAATGAAGCTATATTTTTTTTCACCTCTAATTCTGAAGATGATGTTGGTCAGTTGATGGATAGTTCTCTGACATTCTCTTCTGCCATGTCCACCTTCAATCAGAAATCTTGTCAGAGTGCTGTTTCCAGAACTAGAAGAAAATACAATATGATGATGACACAGGGCATAAAAAGTGCCCTAGTGTGCAGGAGAAATGTAAACTTTCTTCATTTCAGAAGCTTGTCATTTCTCCCCCTTAAAAGGCACAGGTTTTTATAGGAAACGTGGCATGTGATTAAAAATTAGACTGCAAGAAATTAAATATGAAGCATGAAGTTATCATACTGGTGATCAAGGATGAACTCAACATTTTATTTATTTATACAGGTTTAATATTTCCAAATTATCTTTTAAAGTCGGTACATCTTTCTTAAATGTTTTCATTTTGACTAATCTTAGCACATTCAGCTTCTGAGATTGGTGGGTTGTGTTCTCAGCTGAAACACTGCCCTAGTTTGCCCGCTGTGATAAAAAACATCCTATCAAAAGCAACGTGAGGCATAAAAGGTTTTTATCTTACACTTCCAGGTCAGAACTCATCATTAAGAGAAGCCAAGCCAGGACCTTAAACAGGTAGTCAAAGCAGAAGCCATACAGAATTGTTACCCATTTGCTCTCCATAGATTCTTCCTTTCTCAGGCTTGTGCATAGCTAACATTTTTACACAGCCCAGTATCAAAAACATAGGGATGATACTGTCGACACCCATCTGGGCCCTCTTACATCAGTTAGCAATCCAAGCAATACCCCACAGAACATCTGATCTAGGCAGTTCCCCAACTAAGATTTTTTTCTCCCCAGGTGACATTATGTTGATCTTAAAATCTAACCAGCAAAACCACAAAGACTGATCCTACTATAGGTACTAAATAGATCTTTGCTAAATGTATTACATAATTATTGTGTTAGGTAAAAATGTTAATTGTTTGTGATTATGTAAATAATTCTAATGGGTATATAGGATGCCATCAGAGGACACAAAAAAGTAGAACTTCATTTTCTTCTTCTGGAAATAGCTTTGTAAAATGATTCACAGTATTGATTTTTAAGAAATGCCCATTTGGCATTCTGAGAATTTTTTTCCCCCACAAATGCTATAAACTCCTAGAGTTTCTCAGCTTGACTTTCCTCACTCTTCTGAAACTGTCCTTTTGATTTTGAAGTGGCCTCTCAATGGTCAAATTCAGTATTTTCTCAACTTGCAGGAATTTCCTTTTTTAAAATAACATTTGATACCTTTAACCTTCTATTCTTTAAATTTTTTCCCATTGGAATTTCACTGATATTTACTAAGAAATTCCTCTGTGCCAGGGAATTGTTCTATCACTTGATAACTTAACCCACTGTATAGATGACAAAATGTGTCCAAGGTCACTAAATTAATATACCAGAGAAAAGAGCTTGTCCCAGGGATATAGCCAGAACCTATGTCTTGGTATTGTGCTGAGAACAACACATTGAGCAAGGCCTTTTTCTGACTGCATCTGTGTCCTTTAACTTAGTTGGTTGATTCAACTTCTACCAACCAAACCCTACTAAAGAGGATCATAGGACATGGAATGGTCTTTTTCATTCTGTCTTCTCTTCCAACTTAGCACCTTTTTATCCTCTACCCCACAGATTGTGAGACAAAGTAAAGTCTTAGTAAGTTTTGCAGCAATGGATGTTTTTCATTTACTTTGCCTCAAAAAAAAAAGTTTAGATGAACTACTTTAGCTAACACACTTGTCTTTTAGTCTTTGTTTCTTATTTTACAGGTTTTCTAAATTATGGAAGGCTCAAGCAACTGGATGAATTCTGACTTACTAGCTATTTCTCAAAAACTGATGTACTTTCAAGTGTTTTGGAATCATTGTACAATCTTGCTGTAATTGGTTCCTTAGCCTTGGCTTGTTTTGTTTCCACAGGAACATTTGAATTAGCCTGGTTGTCTGTAGTCCAGGGGGTTGCAGTACTTATTAATCATCAGGAACTATGATACTGAGTGTCCTAGAGAAATCTTGATATTTTCTTTCCCACTTTCTCATTGGCAAAGGAATTCAACAGAGACTTTTGGAAGCATTGCTTTGAAATTCAATCCGAGGAAAGAAACATATTTCCTCCGTATAAAGTGAAGTCAGGACCGAGAATCCAGAAGTTGCTAACAAGCACAAAACTTGTTTGAGAATGATGTGATCTTATTTAAGTCAAAAAATAGTCCAAATATTAGTTTGATTTTGTGGTGCTTTGGCTCAGTTTCTTGAGCCCGAAGTGGAGGATTTAACTACGGGAACAAGAGCCTAATACAGAAGGTAGCATGCCCGCTCTAACAGCAGACCCAGAAAGGTGCAATCTACTGGTCTTCTGCTCTGACTTAACAGGCTACTAATATTTTGTATTACCTTTCACCTTCTGTATTAGGCTCCTTTCTTATCAGTGACCAATGTCAATAAAAAAAGTTTACTGGGGGACAATTTTTATGTAGATTTTGGCTGTAAAAACAAGGACTTGCTTGAATCCTTTTCACAGGATAGTTTCATGGTGTAAGGGGGTTATCCAGTTGCCTTATAAGAAAGGTCAGGTTTATACACTGCTGGAATACTATACAAGGGAAAATGCCATGATTTCATAAGATTTTTACAGAATTGATAGTGACTTATCCAAAGGACAAGTGTCCTGTAGATCTGCATAAAAGGGTTCCCCAGGTGGAGAGTAGTAATACATTTCGTGTGGATAGTTCAATAGATCTGTCAGATATATATTTACTGTAACTTACTGTATAATACTTGTGGGCTCACCTCTATCTATCTATCTATCTATCTATCTATCTATCTATCTATCTATCATCTATGTATTTTGTATATGCATATCTTATATATATACTTTATGCATTATATATTATATGTATGTTTATATGTGTGTATATCATTTTATATAGTCATAGAGATAGAATTAAAACCCAACATATATAACAGATACACAAACAAAACTTCTGACAATCTTTATGAGATGATAGTTTTAATTAGTGATATAGTCAGTAACTTCCGTGTGTGGAGTGATTTTAGAGCCAAGAGCTATATTTAGATGTTGTGGCCTTTTGTACTTGATATTTATGTATGTGCATGTTTACCTCTTCCTTAACTGTGAAAAGAATACTTTCCCTATGCCTTCCTTTATGCATTTGGCACATGGAAGATATATCATACTCGTAGTAGATGCTCCATAAATGGGGTTATGATTACTTAGATTCTCTTACTTATCCCGAATGTAATTCACTCACAAAATTGGATTTTTCTCTGATTTCCTACCTCTTTGAGCAGGTTCCATATCTACAGTCTCCTTCACTACATGAATGATATTTACTCTGTGGAAAAGGAGGAAGTTATGTCTGAGAATGGAGCATAGTCTTGCTATGGTATTTCACTTTGTACTCTCAAACTTGAATGTTGAAGTACCCATATTTTGGGTACTTGGGAATTCATTTGGCCTTCAGAATCAGTGGAAGTTTGCTCTCTGGATGTTGCCCAACATTGCTTTGTTTTTCCATAAATAAGAAAGTAATGAAAATAAAGCAATAAGTAATCTTGGTCAAGGAAACCTGCTGCTCAGTATCCTTTTACTTTTGGTCAATTCTCTGAGTGCCTTTCAGCCAGCCTATATATTCATTTGGAATAAACGATTTCTGATTTATCTCTTTTTTCTTCTTTCTTTTGTTGAAAATAGATTTTTTTCATAAAATATATTCTGAGTATGTTTTATCCCTTGTTAATTCTCTCATTTTATCTGGAACCACATCCTTTTTGTCTTACTTTAAAAATAAACAGGCAACTAAGGAATAAATTAAAATAAATCAAAATCAACCAAATTGGAGTATGACAAAACAATAAACGGAGGGAAAAAAAGCCCAAGTAAAAGTACAGGCAATCTATATGAATGCAGAGATCCACGTGTTTACATACTCAGGAATCCTGCAAATGCCCAAAATTTGAAGCCATAATATGTATTCAAAGGACCTGTAAGGTAGAAACAAACAAACAATAATAAAGAACAGACAACAAAACCACCCAACTTACCATTATGAGGCAAGGCATCTCCAAAGATCCTGTTGAGTTTGCTTTGTGTTGACCATCTTTTGCTAGGCATGGATCCTGCCCTAAAAGTGCGTTGTTTCTCTAGTGAGACTCCCTTGGAGAAAACTAATTTTCCTTTGCAAGTGCCTATTAATGAGAGGTAGTGTATGGGCTAAGGATGGAAGTGTGTTTCCATCGTTCCTTTCAGCTCTGGGATGCAATCAGGTGCCTCAGTCTCTGTTAGCTCATGTGTGCACCAGCATGTCATGTCTAGATGGATCTCACTAGGAGGGGCAGATAGAATAGATAGATGTGGATGCTTTATCCTTGACACCTTGAAATATTATTAGTCGCTGTTACACATTTTCCTAAGGGTTTCCAGATGTGAAGCCTGAACTTCAACTTGTTAGGTCAGTGACTAGGAAGGTGACGAGGTGGTTAAGAGTATGACCAGCTCTTGCAAAGTACATGAGTTCAGCTCTTAGCATCCCCATTGGGCAGCTTCCAGAGCCTATAACTCTAAGCTACAGTGGTTCTAGCAACCTCACTCATGTGTGTGCAAACCACACACAGATATACAGATATTTATATAACTAAAAAATAAAAATGAATCTTTAAAAGGATTTTTAGACCAGAGAAAGATATCCTAAAAAACATTTGAGTCAATGATTTAATGAAGATCTAGAACTCTAGGTATCCTAATGGATGACACTCTAAACCCAAATCCACAAATTCTGGCTAATGAGCCCTCTAACACACCAAGTAAGTATCCACAGCACCGTTTTTGTTAAAATGATCCCAAAAGGCTGACCAAGGATTGACAGGCAGTATGTAGCTTGCTATGTTTGAGGAATGTAAACCAGATTTTTTTGATGAATGAAATGCTTGGCTGATATAAACCAGAAACCATCTTTATGTTTTTATTTTACAACATCTAGAAAAAACTGAAGCTTAGCTCTTTTGTAGAAGCATGCATGCCAAAATGCTTTTTAAATGCTCTATTGGGAAATTCAGCTTTCCAATACCCAATTCTCACAGAATGTATGGCGTTCAGATCATTCGTTGTACTGAAATCTTAGAGCAACATGACAACCAACTTTCTAGATACTTTGTTTTTAAATAAACTACTGGCATGATTTGAGCACTGAAGATTTGGGCACATAGTAGGCTTTTCACAAATATATTTGCTTTTTTCCTTTCCTGTGTAAAATAAAACAAAGAAAAAAAAAAACCAAAACAACTTCTCTTTTTCATTCAACTAACTGAACCTATTTATTAATCACATTTTAGTAGTAAGAGACAGTGTTGATTTCAGATAGGAACAAATTTGAATCTATTGTCTCATGCTTGAAGGTCACTTCATCTCACACCATCTTTTTTATGGGGTTAAGAAATTAGTTTTAATCTGCATGGTAGAAGATTTGCTGTGGTGTCCTGTAAAATATGTTAAGATTCATTTGTAGCATGACTCTTCTAGATTAGTAAACCTACAGTCTGGGACTGCAAATATTGACTGGATTTTTTTCCCTTCTCCTGTATGGTCTGCTTTATTTCCGAATAGATTCTTATTCATTAGACTAAATGTAGGGAAACTTACAGCATCTGAAGAGACAAGTAAACTGTTATCTGCAGAGGCAACCTTCCTCAGAGCACTCATTTCCTCTTTGCTGCAATTACTCATGTTTAAACAATATTCGTCCTCAGGAAAGATTTCATGTTCATGCAAAGATAATTAGAAGCCTTATGCATTTTATTTTGGCCTTAAACTTTATCACTCAAAGATTTATCTTACACCATATTTAATTGCTTTGGGCTAGAACACAGCTTTTAAATGTAGTCAAACCACCCAGAGATAATATTTTAGGGCTGCTGTAGTTCGAACAGCAAAACATAAGCCAGAGACATTGCTCTGTGTGATGAAAAGCAAGCCTGCTCAAAAGATGGAGAACATAGAGGGCTGAACATGTTGGGTAGGGAAAAAACATATGGTTGAACGGAATCATATATACCACAATGAAACATAATTTGGCTTGGAATTTGAGGAATTGAAATAATTTTAACCTCCTTTTCTCAGTTTCTTCATATGTAAAAAGAATACAGGAAATAGTTTGGTTAGCTCTCAATGACCTTATTTCTGAGGCAGTGTAAGATAGCTAGCGGCAGAAGAGGTAGGTGCTCTGAAAGTAGCCTTGCATTGCCATAAAAATATGCCGAACAAAATTAGTTTCTCAGGGAAAGTAATATAGACCACAGACTATCCTATTTGTACATATTCTATAAGCGATTCACAGTAACAGATTTTCCAAGTGCTCAAGTATGAGGCAGTGACTCTCAACAAGAAATCCACGAACTCTGAGTATAACGATCTTTACAGGAGTTCCACAGATAGGAACTATTTTCATATTAATAATTGTTATTTAATTGACTAATGTAATGTTATTACTATATAATAAGGTGTTACTCGCTATTTTTGACACCTGAAAATTTCCCTTATTATATGAAAATTCTAAGAACACTTTGCAATAAAGGTTTACTAATGTATTTTTTCTTCTTCTGGGAAGAATACGAGAAAGAAGCAAGATTAGGAGGAGCTAAATTTCGCCTGTTATTGGGTCTTATTTGCACACAGACCTCAGTGCTTTAGAGACACGCTTACGTCATCTCTGATCATGGTGGCTGCTATTTTACTCCTATTTTCTGTATGAGACAGAAGAGTGTACTTAGGACCCCAGGGATGCTCTAAGTCACTGCACTTCCACTGAGTTCTTCCTCCAGCCCTCTTTTATAGTTTATAATTTTGGAGATAGTGTTCCATGGAACTGCTACAACAGTATTTGGAACTCACTCTGTTACCAAAGCTGGCGTTAAACTTGACATCGCTTGCCTCAAACAGGGCAGTTGGGATTATAGTATCACACACCTGTATCAGTAGGTGTAGTTCTTGGTATAGGCTTCTGGGAACTCCATAACCACTGACCCTTCTTTGCTAGTTTTCAGTCTGTTTTGAAAATTATAAGCCATACACTAGGTTTGTAATAGAAAAATGGGTGTGAACTGGAGCACCGGACTGAGCTCCCAAGGTTATAATGAAGAGCAGAAGGAGAGAGAACATGAACAAGGAAGTCAGGACCATGAGGGGTGCACCCAACCACTGGGACAGTGGGGCCGATCTATTGGGAGCTCACCAAGGTCAGCTGGACTGTGACTGAAAAAGCATGGGATAAAACCGGACTCTCGGAATGTGGCGGACAATGAGAGCTGACGAGAGGCCAAGAAGAATGGCACAGGAACTTTCAACTGGCGATAGATCGAGAGAGAGACAGAGACCCAAATTGGAGCAATGGTCTGAGCTCTTAAGGTCCAAATGAGGAGCAGAAGGAGGGAGAACATGACCAAGGAAATCAGGACCACGAGGCGTGCACCCACCCACTGTGACAGTGGAACTGATCTATTGGGAGCTCTTCAAGGCCAGCTGGACTGGGACTGAATAAGCATGGGTTGAAACTGGACTCTCTGAACATGGCGGACAATGAAGGCTGATGAGAAGCCAAGGACAATGGCACTAGGTTTCGATCCTAATACATGAACTGGCTTTGTGGGAGCTTAGCCTGTTTTGTTGCTCACCTTCCTGGGCCTGGATGGAAGTGGGAGGACCTTGGTCTTCCTGTAGGGCAGGGAATTTGTACTGCTCTTCAGTATCGAGAGGGAGGGGGAATGGACTGGGGGGAGGAGAAGAGGAGTGGGGATGGGGGAGGGGAGTGGGGGGAGGGGGCAATGTGTGGGAGGAGGGGAGGGAAATGGGAAACGGGGAGCAGTTGGAAATTTTAATTAAAAAAGAATAAAAAAAATGGGTGTGAAAATAGTCTCTTTAAGGTAGTGTATTGGGAAATGGGTGGGGATTCCTTTGGATCCTTATTGAAGTTCAAAGGAAGTTCAGGCAAGTCCCACCCATAAAAGATATGGGCCTATGAACCACGGGATGAATTTGCTAAGACACTGATTTAATCTTTGCTCCTGGAGGAATATTGAGCCTATAATAACAGGTAAAATCAACCATTCGAAATAGGTGTATCAGATTGTGTAATGAGGCATAGCCCCTGCATTATTATGGCTAACTGCAGATTTAAAGCACTTTAGGGCAGATTTTATTGCCAATTTGCAAATTACATTCCAGAATAAATGAAAGGCTGGAGATTAAGAATGTCTGCTTTGAGCTGGGCAAGACACAGGGAGTGCGTCGTGGTTTGTGGGTGTACATGCCATTTGTTACCTTTGGGGAGTAAATTCTGACTGTGGGTATCTCATAAATCGTATGCTTGTCCAGTCTGCAGTTAAAGGTTCATTGCTAATTTCTGTCCTCCTTCTCTTTTATTTCATCGCTGTACTTTATGATCTCGCCAATTAAACTGAACTGCCTGTTCCCTTGATTGAGGCAGAACAATATCTTGCTAATGTTTCTAAACAAAATCCATGGAAGCAGATAAAAATCAACAGGCAGCATGTATACAAGCACTCCCGAGAGGCAGGTTCTGAACTAGACTTTGTCTGGAAGACTAACAAAAGCCAGAAAACAAATAAGCAATTCCTTTCTCTGCAGGGTTTACTGAGAATCAGCATATCATACAGCAGAACATTATAAAGCAGAGGCTGCAGAAATGACTTAATGGGTAAAGTCCCTGCTTGCAAATGTGAGGATCTCAGTTTGGATCGCAAGCCCCCATGGAAATGCCAGACAGATATGGTAGCTGGCCTGAGATCTTAGCATGTGGTAGAATGACACAGTGGTTCCCCAGAACAAGCTGACCACTTAGACCCCTGAATCCATGAAATCTAGCTGCAAACCAGAGAAATCCTTCTTCAATATCTAAAGTTGACAGAGACCCAGAAAAATACCCGATATCAAACTCTGACTCCTGCATGCGTACACACCTGCATGCATACTCACATACATGTGCCATTACATATGTGCAAACACAAAGACAGACCTACACTATTACACACAAAAAATTAGAAAGTGAGTAACTATTGAAATCTTTTAATGTAGAGGACATAGCATCAGAAGGAAAGACAGCTAATAGAAAAAGGAGTCTGGCTACACTACAGAGCCAGCAACAGTTTGTTTCACAACTATTTTGAAAACCACAGACAGGAATGAATCTCTCATGCCATCCACAATAAATAAATTCTTTTGTTTGTTTGCTTTCAGATTATCTCTCTGTGATCATACGGACTTTGTCTTTTCTGTTCCTTGTATGACTACCCACTTTTGTTCATATTATGTTTTTATCCCTATTATGACTTTTATTTTCTTGTTTTAAGTACAAAAACTCTCCTGAGTACACCTCCTGTCTGAGGGTCACCCAGATCTGTAAGCTCCTTCTTATGCCGGGCAGATGCTGCATTGCTCTTGCCCGCCTGGTCAGCATAAAGGGTTTATCTGCTAAGAAGTGGGCAGTTTTATAGCCAAACGCCATGATTACCTCAGCAAGCAGTTCACACAGTGGTGTTTTGGTTAAAGTACGAATTAGCTTCTGTGGCTAATGAGCTTGTCGCTTGTAAATCTACTCATTATTATGAACGATAGAACTGGTGCTAGTAATGCGCTAGTTTTGCACGAAGACATAATTATTTATGAAAAGGCCTTGCCCCAGAAATGGAAATCATAATAATTAGATTTAATCTTTCTGTGGCTTATGTGTTCCTTTTCCAGGGAAACAGATGTGCAGAGAGTACTAATTACTACCCGTGGAAAGTTTCCGATACAGCCCAATCAGAAAGGCAGGAGGCTATACCCGGAACTTTTAGCCACCACTTATCCATGCGCCTTGAGAAAAGAGATAATCCCAGAGGCTTCCTGCCTGCCCTACATAATGTCCACAGCTGTTAACCTTACAGCTTCGATTCTACTGAAGGCAATGGGCTTTAAAGTGCTTTTCATTAATGCTTAAAGAGATAGGAAAGCTTGTTTGCAAAAGTTTATTACTTTAGTTTCCACTGGATCATGAATAAAATGCCATACCAGAAAATAATTTTGGAATTGCTCTTTTTCATTAAAATACTGAACAATTTTATAGTCAAGAACTGGCTAGTTCAGGACACTTAGGGTAACAGATTAAAGATTAAACAGTAAAGATTAAAATGAGATAAATAATTTGCATTAATTAAATATAATGAAAATTTTAATTTAAGAAAATTCTATCAAAATATGAAAAAGATATCACTGTTGGCTTTGATGGCTTAAAATGGTGTTTCTGTTTTTGAATCCAATGACACAGTTAAATTCAGCAGTCTTTAGAGACTTCTAGTAATTTAGTTTAGTCTGAATCTGAGACCCAGCTCTCCATTTTAGATGAGGGAGAGGTGAGGACAGGCTCTCTGACGTGCGAGGCCATAAACATGCTGGGCAGAGCTGGGAAGCCTGGCTTCTACTTTCTTTCCTTCAAAGTTAACAATTTATTTCTCTCCCATCAGAGGATTCTGGTCAGTACAAGCTGGTGGCTCCTTTGTGACAAGTTTCTGAGAGGAAGGACCAGATGATGAGAAAATAAAGAAGATAGGAAAGCTGGGGCCAGGACATCTTTCCCAAGTTATGCCTTAGGCCTAGTTCATTGCTTAAGAAGTTCAGCATCTGAAAAAGCCTTCAACAAATACATCCCTTTATGATAATGGTCTTGGAAGGAGCAAGGATACAAGGAACATACCTAAACATAATAGAGGCAATATACAACAAGCCAGCAGACATCAAACTAAATGGAGAGAAACTCCTAGCGATCCCACTGAAATCAGGAAAAAGACGAGGTTGTCTAGTCTCTCCACATCTGTTCAATATTGTTCTTGAGGTCCTAGCTAGAGCAATAAGACAACAAAAGGAGATCAAGGGGATACAAATCGCAAAAGAAGTCAAACTCTCACTATTAGCTGCTGATATGATAGTTTACATAAGCAACCCCAAAAATTCTACCAAGGAACATCTACAACTTATAAACACTTTCAGTATTGTAGCAGGATACAAGATTAACTAAAAAAAAAAAATCAGTAGCCCTCCTTTACACAGATGATAAATGGGCTGAGAAGGAGATCAGAGAAGCGTCAACCTTCACAATAGCCACAAATAGCATAAAATATCTTGGAGTAACTATTAAACAAGTGGAAGGAAGCTTAACCATGCCACAAGGGCATGCTCTCAACTATGTTCATAGCAGCTTTGTTTGTCATAGCTGGAACCTGGAAACAACCTATATGCCCCTCAACTGAAGAATGGATAAGGAAAATGTGGTACATTTATACAATGGGGTACTACACAGCAGAAAAAAAGAATGACACCTTAAAATTTGCAACAAATGGATGGAGCTAGAAAACATCATTTTGAGTGAGGTAACCCTGACCCAGAAAGACAAATATCATATGTACTCACTCATAAATGGCTTTTAGACATAGAGCAAAGAAAACCAGCCTACAGATTAGAGAACCTAGACAACAATGAGGACCCTAAGAGAAACATACTGGATCTAATCTATAAGGGAAGTAGAAAAAGACAAGATCACCTGAGTAAATTGTAAGCATGGGGACCATGGGAGAGGGCTGAAGGGGAGAGGAGATGAAGGGAGGGGAGTAGAGAAAAATGTATAGCTCAATACAATTAATAAAAAGGAAGTTCAGCATCATGTGTATATTCCAATAGAAGAATGGAGTGAAACTTTCAGCTGTTTGCTACATTATGCAGTGTTATGGTTTTGGAAAAGGGATTCAGAATGGGCCAGTCCTGGAAAGAGTAAGAAAAACATACACATAGATTTTCTCATTTTAAGATGGTATGTTCCCATTCTGAATTTGGAGTGTTTGGGTTAGGTGATCATTAGATTCACCCCTAGAACTTATTTTTCTGTTATGGGAATCAAAAAAAAGATAGTTGGGAATGATGAAAGAAATTTTGAACTTGTTGCTTATTTTTTCTTAAGTAGGAGCAAAGTTCATTGAAACTAAGTATATAAATAAATGAAATGAAATGAACTGTACTAACAGAAGCAGGTTGTGAGTAGCCCTGGTGGCTTACCTCACACTTTATAGTAGTCATGCTATCTAATTGCACATACTATTTCTCCATGTACCACACAACTATGTACAGAACAAGATTAGTCTCTATAACTTCTAAAATTCTCTCTGAAAAATGATGTTTCTTTCTGTAAATTTCTATTAAAAGCTTACTGCCAAACTTAACAAAACATTTTTTTTTCAAGACATGTGTTCTCTGTAGCTTTAGAGCTTATCCTGGAACTAGTTCTTGTAGACCAGGCTGGCCTCGAACTCACGGAGATCTGCCTGCCTCTGCCTCCTGAGTGCTGGGATTAAAGACATGTGCCACCACTACCTGGCTTTAATGCCAATTCTTAAGAATAAACTCCAGGCCTCAGCTTCTCTAGACAACCAACAGGCAAGTTTTCTTCAGGTAGGCTGCTTCAACATCCCCTTCCCATTGACTGGATCCTGTCGTCTACAAGCCCCACTCTACCCCCAAACCCTACTATTCCCTGCAGCCTCAGAGGAACTCTGAAGCACAGGCTGCACAGAGAGGACCAACAGGTGAGTGACTATCCACCTGGCAGGGCACCCCGTTCTCTAGGCCCTCCATACCAGGGCAAAACCCCAGGCCTCTCTCCCACTCCATCAATCAGATCCTGAAAGCTAAAAGTCCTATTATGTCCCCAAACCTTCCCATTCCCTGTATCCTCTGAGGAACTCTGATGAAAGACAAGCTGAAACTACATACAGAGTACCAAGAGCAAAAAACAAAAGAGAGGACCAAGAATGGAATGCTTAAGCACAGGCTGTGACTACACAGAGTGGACCAAGAGAGGGAATCAAGAGAGCAGACCAAGAGAGAGGCCAAGAGATACCTCAGTGGGTCCCTGAGAAACAGGCAAAGATAGGACAGAGCAGACCAAGAACAGCTCCCAAGACACAGACAGCAACAGCAAGGATTGGACCAAGAAGAGAATTGGAGAAAAAGATAGGTAAGCACCAATGCAAGTATTGATTCAACAACCTAAAAAGCAACATGGTAACATCAGAACCCAGTGGTCATAAACAGGAAAACTTAATCATCCTAATGGAGAAGAAGCAGAAGAAAATGATTTTAAAGATAACTTTATGAGGATGATGGAGACCTTTAAAGAGGAAATGAAAAATTCCCTTAAAGAAATGGAGGAAAAGACAAATAAAAAAAAATTGGAAGAAATAAAAAAATAATCTCTCAAAGAAACCCAAGAAAAAACAATCAAACAGGTGAATCAAACAGTTCAAACAGTTCAAGATTTGAGCAGAAATAGAGGTAATAAAGAAAACACAAACCAAGGGAATTCCGGATATGGAAAATCTGGGTAAACAAATGGAAACTAAAGAGGCAAGCATAACCAACAGAATACAAGAGATGGAAGAGAGAATCTCAGGTGTTGAAGAAACTATAAAGGAAATAGATTCATCAGTTAAAGAAAACACTAAATCCAACAAATTCTTAACACAAAACATTCAGGAAATCTGGGACACCACATTGAACCTGATAGAAGAGAAAGTGGGAAGTAGCTTTAAATGCATGGGCACAGGAGACCACCTCCTAAATATAATACCAGTAACACAGATGTTGAGAGCAAGAAGAAATAAATGAAACCTCCTGAAACTTTCTGTAAAGCTAGGCACACACTCAATAAGACAAAAAGGCCACCTACTCAATGGGAAAAGATCTTCACCAGCCCCATATCAGACAGAGGACTGATCTCCAAAATATATAAAGAACTCAAGAAATTAGACATAAAAATTTTAAACAGTCCAATTAAAAAATGAGGTACATAACTAAACAGAGAAACCTCAACAGTAGAATCTCGAATGACCGAAAGACACTTAAGGAAGTGTTCAACAATCTTAGGCATCAGGGAAATGCAAATCAAAATGACTCTGAGATAACATACCACTCAGACTGGCTAAGATCAAAAACACCACTGACAGTTTATGTTGGAGAGGATGTGTAGTAAGAGAAAAGCTCCTCCATTGCTGTTGGGAATGTAAACTTGCACAACCACTCTGAAAATCAGTATGGCAGTTTCTCAAAAAATTGGGAATCAATGTACCTCAGAACCCAACAATACCACTGTTGGGCGTATACCCAAACGGTGTTCAATTATATTACAAGGACATTTGTTCAGCTATGTTCATAGCACCATTATTTATAATAACCAGAACCTGGAAACAACCTAGATGCTCCTCAACCAAAGAAAGAATAAAGAAAATATGGTACATTTACATAATGGAGTACTACTCATGGGGTAAAACAACAATGCCATCTTAAAATGCACATGCAAATTGATGAAACTAGAAAAAATAATCCTGAGTGAGATATCCCAGACCCAGAAAGATGAACATTGCATGTACTCATAAGTTGATACTAGCTATAAAGCAAAGGATAATGAGAGTATAGTCGACGACCTTAGAGAAGCTAAGGAACAAGGTGAACCCTAAGAAAAACATACATATTTTTTAATATGGAAAGGGGAAATAGACAAGATTGCCTGACAAATAGGAGCATGGGAGTGGGAGCTCACCAACCAAAGCCAGACAAGAAAGGAATAAGCAACCAAACTAGACCCTATAAATGTAGGTAACATACAAAGTTGTATGACTGGGGCAAACTGAGGGGCCACTGGCAGTGACACCAGGTTTTATCCCTACCATTTGTACTGGCTTTTTGAGAACCCATTCTCTTTGGATGAATACCTTGTTCAGCCTATATATAGTTGGAAGGGTCTTGGACCTTCCCCAAAGCAATGTGCCTTACCTCTCTGAGGAGTGGGTAGAGGAGTGGTATGGTGGATGGAATGGGAGGAGGGGAAGGTGGAAACTGGGATTGGTGTGTAAAAGGAACAAGTATCATGTTTTCTTTTTTGTAAAAATAAAAAATAATTTTGTGAACTCCACAATGCAAATCTAGAAGTAGAAATTAAAACCCATTAACGTAAAAATGAAGTGTTATATATTTTTTGAAGTTTAAATATAATCACATGATTTTTCCTTCCTTTTCTTTCATTCAAGCCTTCCTATGCATCCTCTTGCTCTCTTTCAAATTCATGATCCCTAATACTTTGTTATGGAAGATTATATATAAGTGTATACACACATATATCTTTGCAATATATATGCAATAGCAATTGAATAAATATATACATTAAGAAATATGCACATATTACTATGCAAACTCTTTTGTCTGTATAATATTACTTTCATGTGTATGATTTTAGGAATGACTGCTTAGTATTGGATAATCAATAATATGTTCCTCCTCAGGAAAGACTATTTCTTCCACTTCAGAGTTCTTTTATTATCTCTAGTTCCTTTTCTACAGTTAAGGTGCCATGAGACTTACCCCTTCGTTTAAGCATGTCTACAGGTGTAATTCTTGTTGAAATATTTTTAAGCCATTTTTTAAATAAATATGTATGATTGTTGCTTCTCTGACATATCTTGGAGAAAAGGCTTTCCAGCAAACCTCTTTCCCTCTGGCTTTTACCATCTTTACCTCCCTTCTTCCACCATGATCCCTGAGAAGCAGCTGTGTTGCAGATGTATCCATTAAGGCTGGCCACCACATGGTCATCTATTGTTTGCACTTTGATTGACTGTGGTTTTCTCTAATGGTCTCAGTCTACTATAAAGGTATTTCTTCTTGATGAAGGGTGAGACATATATGCATCTGTAAGAATAAGAATAACTCTTTGGAATGTATCTGGGGATTATGCTTGTTTAGAACATTGGAAGGCATAGATTCTCCTCCAAACTTCATGAATTCCTTAACCCTCGAGAGTTGGCTAGATGTCTTGTGTTAGACTTCCTCTCTTCCGTTGAGATAGCCTTAAATCCAAATAGAGAATTGTTGGATATCACCAACTATGCATGCCACTACTACACCCTCAATTCTTAAGTATTTTTAGCAAATTTTTAAAACTGAAGTTATTAAAATGATTAAGACATGAAAATTTGCTGCTACAAAAAAACCGTTCACTTATTATTCTAAGCACATTTCACTTATTTTTAGACTTGTCAAGAATATATACTTACATGACATGCATTTTTGTATTTTATTTCATATTTTATCATACATACTTGAAGTTCCATTTAGTGTTTTAAAGAATTCATAAAGAAATTAATCATTAATAACTGTAATGAATTAAATCTATCTTAAACACAATAATACAAATCTTTAACTCAGTTTCTAGTAATGCATTAGTACTGAGAAAACAAAAAAGAAAAAAGAGCAGTGATAATTAGTAATGCCAGAAGATTGCTTTTTATATTAGCTATAGAAATTACAACAAATTAATAAGCTAGAATTTTTCTGAGGGATAATTAGTAACATGAACAAAACCCTCTGTGAGCTAACTACATGAACTAAAACCAGAATTACATTAATGTTTTGCTATGTCTAAATATTTTACACCAGTTATCTCTCTCTTCAAAGCAACCTATGAGAAAATATGAACACATTTTACAAACTGTTTTAAGAGGGGAAAACTGAGTCTTGGAATTTAATATTCTATGTGGTCCCCTTTTTCCATTAAATTGGGAGAGGTTTAAAAACAAGTGACTGAGATGAGCTAAACGGTTGAGCAGGTGTGGTTGTTCTCTGGCCAGACTGCTGTTAGTTTTCATTTTTAAACCATCAACCTTAAGAATTGTAATGACATATAAAAGTGCAAAATGGAAATAAAACAATAAGGATTAAAATGCCAACATAACTTAATATAGTTCCATAGTTCACTTTATCTTACAATGAATGAGAAAAAGCAAATGACAAACTTCCAGGGGTTATTATTAATCCTGTCTCTTTACCAAGTAAAAATGTTTAATAGATTATATAAATCAAGTTCAGTAATAAAACAACTTATTTAATCTGCATTTGAAGCAGTATACATTAGAGTAATATCTGTAGCAACACTGCAAAGAATAGCAATATTGTAAACAAATATTGATTATTAATTTTTCAAATATTAATAGACTATACAAAAAGTTCTTGAATTATATGTTGAACTACAAATATATATAAAAGCAGCTACTATAAATTGAACACCTAACATATATTTTCAGTTTAATAGTTCTTTTACTGTCAACTGATTTAAGATGCTTCTATTTTAAAACATCCTTGAAGCCAAATTTAATACAGTTTGTTGGTAACTTTGATTTCCTAAATTGGAGATCATAAGTTTTGCTTCTGAGTTAAGATAACAACCACAGATATGTCTAGTATCACCTAAGTTGAATTCACAACTCTTTTGCTAAACGTTATATTTGGGATCTAGCCAGAAGTATAACTCTTAAAAAATGTTCATCCCTTATCCCTGAGATACAGCATAACCTGAGAATATGCTTTAAAGTAAATGGACTTCGCAGCCAGAATTAAGGTGTTGCTGATCTTAAATTAAAATACTTATTTTCTTTCATCCAGGTCAGTTTGGTGACAATCTAGTCACATGACCTTTAGAACAATTTTGATCCTACTGCACGTACTGGCTTTGTGGGAGCCTAGGCAGTTTGGATGCTCACCTTACTAGACCTGGATGGAGGTGGGTGGTCCTTGGACTTCCCACAGGGCAGGGAACCCTGATTGCTCTTAGGGCTGACGAGGGAGGGGGACTTGATTGGGGGAGGGGGAGGGAAATGGGAGGTGGTGGTGAGAAGGAGGCAGAAATCTTTAATTAATAATTAAATAAATAAATTAAAAAAAAAGAAAACTATTCTTGAAGACAAGAAGTGTGATGAGATCAGGAAAAGCTGAGATATTCAAGGGATGAGAGATCGTTAACTCACGATTGATGTGAAAAGCTGCATAGAAAGCTCAAGAAGGGATATGGACAGACTCTAGGAGTAAAGAAAGGAAAAAAGAAACTTCATCCCTACAGCTAGTGGCAGATGCATTTGATCAGCTTTGAGTGATCTTGGAAGCAGGTCATCCCCACAACCTCTTGAAAGGAAGGCAATTTACGGACACCTGTATTTCAGCCTTGAAAGAGTTTAAGAAAGGAACTTAATAATGCTGAGCCCAGACTTCTGACCTAAGGAACTACGAAAATATAATCTTCAGTTTTTAGGTTTGTGGCAACTTAATAGTGACAATACAATGAAATGAATACTAAGTCTCATATAGAAATTTATATTTCTGAGTTAATGGTACTGTGTGACCACACTAGACTTGAGTATTGTTTCTCCCATTTGCCCATGCCTGTCAATTCGTAACTATCTGGCCACATTACTTGTTTGAATAATCTTCTTTCTAAACATATTTGTGTTCTCAATATTTGCTTTAAATCTTAGGGAGAGACATCATCCAGGTGGTAAATATTAATTCTTAGGCCTTTCTTCTCTCCAAGCACTGCTACTAAGGATAGATTTCCTTTGGGAGAAGTTAAGAGAGTTCTTAAAAGGCTCCTGCTTTCCAGTTGAGTGCAAAAATGTGGAGAGCAAAGTTGCTTGGCCAGGAAATCTTAACACAATCTCTGTCCCTGGCATAGATCAATGTGACCAAGATGAACCTTTCCTGGCTCTAGATTCTCTTGGGAAATATTCATGGTATATTATACTTCCAATACCAAACTTTCAGAGAGGTAGACAGAGTTCTAGTTTCTACTTATTTTGTGTCTCAGCACTGCTGGGCACTAGAATATTCTGCCATCTGAGGGGCAAAGAAAAAGGAAGAGTGATTTAGATTCATGGATAGAGTGATTTAGATTCATGGATACTGTGATCTGTCCATTCATTTAAAACACATAATAAAATTTCAAATTTGTAGGAGGAAGAAGAAAGAGCATCGAGTGTCCCAAGTTTTCTAGAGGATGGCCAAGGAAGTGAAATGGGTCTTGCTAAGAAGGTTCTAGAATGTCACATCTCTCAAATGAAGCTAGAAGCAAACAGAGCTGCTTAGACCAGAATGAAGATTTGAAAACTGTCAGATCTTGTATTGATAAGAGTCTTCTATATGAGTACAGTTTATTAGTATTGAGAGAAGTGAGAGGCTTGACCAACGAATGACTGGACTAACAAAAAAAAGACATGGAAAATGAAAAAGTGAATGAACACAAGGAATGATATCTCAAATAAGGGAATAAAATAATCATCCAGACATTAACCTCATTGTAATGGCACGATAAGTGTTAGCAAAGTTCTAATGGGTCATTAGAATAACGTATAAAGTCAGAAATTCAGCAAAAGTATAGAAAATTTTATAAATGCCAACAGAAATAATGTTGAATAATACAAAACCTGAAAAGAAAAGAAATATTCATATTCACAAAAAGTGTTATGAAACAAAACATACCAAGACAAGGAAAAACTAGAAAATTTAAAATGTGGTCATTAGAGTTGTCATTAAAAGAGAAGATTAAGTAATAATAAAGAAGAAAGCCTAAGACATTTACAGGGAACCATTAAGCAGACCATTGCATAGGATGTAAGCTAATGATGTAGAATAAAGTGAGAATCAATTTATTATGTTTCACTAACCCAACATTTCCTGATTTCAGAGAACATAATGGACATTCAGAGACATAGAATGCAAATAATCTTAAATCTGGAGAGCATGAAGAAATCTCCAATAAAGTATTAATATATTATTTTTCATTTATCAAATATAGTAGACAGAACACTTGACTAGCATCCACAAAGTCCTATGTTTGATTCCTAACACCATGTAACCCAAGCCTAGTGACACACATCAGTCACTACCTGAGGAGGCAGACAGTTGATTCAGAGGTTCAAGATCACCTTCAACTATATCTTTATTAGAAGTAGAGATCAGAAAGCAATAAAAAATTCAACTCCCTTAAAATGCTTTATTTTTAAACAATATAAACATTGGGATACTTTACTCCTTTTATGAAGCCAGACATTATATTGATAGAAGATATTTCATGTATACAGAGCTACAGGTTATGTCCCTGATGAACTTTCAATACAGAAATTGTCCATTTAATACTAGTATCTCTAGTATTTAATTCACCAGGGCTAAATTATCATATACCATGACTAAGTAGAGTTTTTTCTTGGGATACAAAAGATATTGAACATATAAATTAATTAATATGTTTTCTTTGCTATAAAAACAGAGGGAAATCACATGGGCATCTCAGTAAATTCAAAATAAACATTTAACAAAATTTGATATTCTTTTAATAAAAATTCAACAGACTAAATATAAAAGGAATTACTCTGAACATAATACAGTCCACACATAAGAAACCCACAACTGAAGTTTACTCTCTAAGATCAAGAATCAAGAATAAGCTAAAGATATACTGGTTCCCTTCAACATAGAGCTAGAATTTCTAGCCATAGTGATAAAATGATAAAAAAAGAAATTAAAGGAATTCAAATAAAAAAGGAAATAGTCTTTTTGCTGTTAACAGATAGCATAACCAAATATGTAGAAAGCCATTTAAAATAACCATAAATATTTTCAGAACTAATAAACAACTTCACCAAATTTCAGTGAATAAAACTCACATACAAATATACTGCTTTTAAACACTAAGGAGAATCCACCAAAAGAAGAAACTCAGAAATTAATCTCATATCTAATAATATAAAGTTAATCAAATGATTAGGAATAAACTGAATGAAAGAGTAAAAAGGCATGGACTCTGAAAAATATGCAACGTTTAAAAGAAATGGAATATTACACAGAAAATAGCCAAACATTTTGGGTCATATATTAGAAACTAATCTGTTAAATATTCGTGCTTCCTATAGCAAGCTAAACATAGAGTGAAATATCTACCCAAACCCTAAATGGTGTCTTTCACAGAAGGAGAAAATACGAAAGAAAGTAAATAGGTAAAAGAGACTTTTAGTAGCCGTAAAGCTGTTAAGTAAGTTGAAAGCTTAAGACATCATGATTCCAGACTTTAAAATACAGTAAAAACTTATAGTAAGTTTGGCATGAAACAGGCATAGAAATCAGAGCAGGATGGTTAATGTAGAAATATGTGTGTGGTCAATTGATTTTATGTGTATGTGGCACTGGGCATCAAGCCTGAGGGTGTGCACATCCCAGGCAAGCACTCTACCACTAAGCTGTATCTCCAGACTTTCAGCCAATTGATATCTGACTAATGTGGCAAGACTATACAATTGAGAAAAGATAGTCTCAACTACAGTGTTGGGAAAATGAGATAGATCCAGGAATAAAAGAAATGAAATTGGAGATATATCTTTAACTACACATGTGTACACACACACACGCACATACACACAGAAAAAATCAGAACTACACGATGAAAACTGAGGTATTAGGGCCCTTGATGGCTATTTTTGATTGTCAGCTTTACTACATTTGGAATTAAGTTAAATCCAAGTGGCTGTGTACATCTGTTAGTGTTTTTTCTTGATGAAACCATTTGAGGGGGGAAAATCCCAAGACAAAAACAGATTTTTTTGGAGGTTGGAATCTTCCTATTAAATCTGGACCACACCCTGTAGTGTCATCCTATATAAAGAGCATAGAAGAAAACATTTGATTTTACCTTCTTGCCCTCATTCCCATTGTCAAGTTTATCCCTCCACTGGTATTCCTCAGGATTCTGAGACACCCAAACTTGTAGACTGAAAAACTATTGTATTCTTGGATTTTCCATTGGTAGACAGCCATTGTTGGACTAGCTGGACCACAGCCTTTAATGCACTTTTAAATCCCCTTTGTAAATATAAATCATTCTCTGTGTTTTGTTCCTATAAAGAGCCCTGAGTAATTCAAGATTCAAATTACTAAACTCAAGGAAACACACACACGCACACACACACACCCTGCAAATGAGAAGCTCTGTGATATTGATCTTAACATGAATTTCATGGATATAACATTGGGAAATATTAAAATTCTGATAGTTAAAGAAAAAATGAACATAACAAAAATGTAATCTAGGGAATAGTCAGAGATGCCTGCAGCCCACATAACAGATAAGATCTTAAAATTTAAATTTTATGAGGAATGATTCAAAAGGAAAAGGAAAACACAATTTAAACATGATTGAGGATTTGAGGAGATATTTATCTAGAGACATACAAATGAGACCAATAGTATAGGAAATATGTTTTTTTGTCACCACAAGTCAGGGAAACTCAGGTCAAAACCACAGAGAAGCAAGGTATAGTAGCTCTGCTCATGGCTCAAGAGTGATGAGGCTGAGGCAGTAGATTTTAAATTCAAGATCTGTATGGGTCACCTAATGAAATTCAACGCAACCAGTGCTATATAATGAGACCTTGTCTCAAAAATAAAAGCAGGGGCTGGAGAGAAGGTTCAGTGGTTAAGAACACTGAGTGCTCTTCCAGAGGACTCAGGTTACATTTCGAGCACCCACATGGCAGCTCACAACTGTCTGTAACTCCAGTTCCAGGGCACCCAACAGTAAAACACCAAAGCAGATAACATATAAACAAAAGGCAAACCAAGCCAAAGAAATAGTAACTTTAACAAAACACTCAAAAAGGTATCGCCTCATGTTTATTAGACTGCTTATTATGGGAAAAAAAAACAAAACCCTGCGACGGGAAGTATGGGAAAAGATTTAGAAAAATTAAAACTATGTTGTCCATGAAGCAAAACGCTAGCCATTGTGCAAAACAATATACCAATCTTCAATAAATTAAAAATAGAGCTATTTGGTCACACAATCTTACTTCTGGATATTTCCACAGAAAATTACCAAAATTTGGATCTTGAATAGATACTTGCTTCAAATATTCACTTTAGCCCTTTTTGCAATATGATAGAATAACAACATAAATACCTATCAGTGGACATGTAGATGGATAAAATGGGGAATACACAAAAATGAGATGTAACTAATCTTTTTTTTTTTGTTTGTTTGTTTTTCGAGACAGGGTTTCTCTGTGGTTTTGGAGCCTGTCCTGGAACTAGCTCTTGTAGACCAGGTTGGTCTCAAACTCACAGAGATCCGCCTGCCTCTGCCTCCTGAGTGCTGGGATTAACTAGTGCCCGGCGTAACTAATCTTTAAGAAATATGGTGCTGCATCTTTATGTGGATGAATGTTGAAGAGATTATGTTAAGCAGAGTGGATCAATCAAAGGAATCATAGTATTCACTTCTGTGAGTCATCTACAGTGTACCCACTGAGAGTCACTGGAGGCCAAGGCAAAGGAATGGGAAGCTGATAATCAGCATTTCTTAAATGGATGAAACATTACACTTGTATTAAGTTCACAAAATGAAGTAAATAAAAACACCAAATCAAAATAGAAGAAAGGTATTTTCGTTAAAAAAAAAGTGATTCCAGTCAGCAAAATGAACACATTCTAAAGTTCACAAGAACAGTCAATAATATTTTCCACATTTAAAACAGTTTCAGAAACTGTAGATCTCAAATATGAGATCTAAATATCTCATAGATTTCATAGTATGATAAAGCGAAAATTTACATATAAAAGATGCCAGAACCTGATAGGTACCCTCCGTTTAATTGGGATGTCCAATGTATTTTTCAATATGCTTTATCTTTAGCTTCCATTACTGTTGTCTAACGCACCATTCCCAGGCAGCCCAGGCTGTGTTTTTTTTCCTCCCTGCTCTCTTCCTTATTTTTAACAGAGCTCAGTGGACTCAACAAAGTTGGTTGCTGTGGAAACATAACCTTGATTTTCACAAATATTTTTCAGGAATAAATGTCACCATGATTTTTTTTTCTCAGTCTTCTCCCTAAGCCTCTGTTGCTATGGCATTTCCTCCTCCATTTATTGAACAATGTTGGTCCAATGTTTTTGTGGCAAATTCCAAAGACAGGCACAGCTCCAATATTTTAATCATAATTACAGTTGTGACATATGATGACAGGGCATGAGACCACTTAGAAAACATAGACAAATACATCTTGTCCTGGTGTGAAATTGCTTAGCACTATAAAGTGGAAAAATAATGTTTAAATAGTAAAGCAAGCAACAGCCTTTGCAATAATGTGATCTCTCAGTCCAGAATATGAAATTTCTTCTCTTTGTAGTGACTGAGTGTATCAGCAGTACCTAATCATCACTCACATGTAGGGTACCCTGCATCTCTGTTTTATCACTTTCAGCAGTTGAAAATTTATATTTATTTGTATAATGTTCAAATATTCTTTCTGAACTCATATTTGGTGTTGACAACACCCCGGAGTTTCTTTTACTAAGCATTTATCTCAGTGTCTATATTGTAAAAGCATTCAGTGATCACCAGAGGGCTTGAAACACTCTCAGAACATTTAGGTGCCTATAGAACAATGAAAAACACCACATACACACACACACACACCACCACCACCACACTCACACAACACAGACAGACAGACAGACACATGCACACACACACACACACACACACACACACACACACACCCCAAAACCAATGCATCCTAGACTGGCTTCTGATTTATGATGACCTTAAACTTTCTGATCCTCCTGCTTCTACTTCCCGACTCCTGAGATTACAGGTGTTATAGGTGTGCACATTTGGTTTAAGGGATTCTGCTGACTGAACACTCATATGAGGCAAACACTCCAGCTGAGCTACAGCCCTTCAAAACAGATCTTGACTGGTAATCTGGGTTTATCTCATTTGAAGATATCCTGCTCTCACGGTGTCTCTGCCATTTTGATTTCTATTTTTCTTGTATTGTCATGATCTCATACATTCCTTAAAAAAATCTTAGTGATCACCAGGGCTTTTCTGTCCTTCCTTACTGGTTGTTGTCCTTGGCCTTGTGTCATTGGCCTCTTGCTTTAGAACAATCTTTACATTAAGAAGAGGTTCAAAAGTCAGTAGGCACAGTAGTTATGACTAGAAACCTGTGAATGGCTCTCGTATTTAAAAGGCTCATTGATGAAACATCGTATAAAACCATTCAGCTTTCCAACTACTAGGCTTTCAAGATTTGATATTACTTATTTAAGAATAATAAGAATCTGTTATGAAATGTAAATAAGCCATGTTCGAGTAAAAATAGAAAATTACTTTTCCTTTCATTTCTTTTTTGTGGTTTGATAGGCAGAAAAGCTGTTGCATTTCTCCAGCCTATCTCCTGTACATAAACTTAAAATTTCATCTAATCCAGGCTATAGTTCAAATTTGACCGCAGCCTTTCTTAGTGAAGCTACACAGGTCACTGTGTCACTCATCTTTAATGTCGTCATTGATGAAGTGTAGTCTCTCATGAGGCCTACCTAATAAGGTCAATGGATGCAAGTCATAAGTATTTGATTTTTTTGTATACATAATGCTTTAAACATGGTGTTTGATACTAGACTAAACAACAGTATGAATCTTACACAGATTAGGTACTTTTAGCTGTAGTCATTCTAATTTTTTTTTTACTGAAATCTATAAAAATTACATGGCTGAGTCTTATCCTCTGTGTCCTTATTTTTCTCATGTATATCAGATTACGATAATTTTAAGCTCCTCTAGATCAAACCTCCATAGTTATCTGCTACTAATCATTGACTGTTCACATTATCTACTTCATTGAATGCGATTATCTTTAATTCCAATGTGGGTGTTTCCTTATAGAATACCCAAGCATACAAGGAATAGATGTGGCCATCCATAAGTCCTTCTGGTACTGATAGTTCAAAAGTTTGAAGAGAAGTAACAAGAGGATGAGTGAATCATTTCATCTATTGCAGGTTATTTGAAAATATCAGTTGGAATGGTTACCTAAGAAGGAGTAGGTAGCTTCCATCATATGTAATATGAGAGTTATATAATCCTCACTATAAATCTATACTTGATTTTTATGATAATCTTCAGTACAAATACTCTAGTAGTTGATAAAATAGTTTATAATTAATGTCACCATTTAAAGTATGTTCAAACAATAACCCTATTTTCATAAGAATCATTTGTAAACAAAAAAATGGTCATACAGTTGTTTTGAGCTTTTAAAATGTTACTTGTGCACTAATACAACCCTGGTCCAAATAGTAGAAAAATTTTAAGTTTGTATTGAGTAAGTTTTTGCTGTCTTATTTTAAATTCTGGGTTTGGTTTTAAAAATTAAAAAAGAAATCAAGATGTTATCTCAAATAAACTTAAAGAGGGAGAATGCAATTTTGAGCTAGAGACATCATGTGTTTTTCTAGCACAATATTTGCATTTTTTGTCAGCATTGTTATTGTAGTTTGCTTTTTATTGCTACCATTAACACTGTGACCAAAAGAAACTTATGAAAGGGTTTATATGTCAATTTATACTTTCAGGCCAGAGTCCGTTGTAGGAAGCCAGGCAGGAGTTGAAGCAGAAAGGATATCAGAGTGCTGTTTCCTTGTTGAATGATTGGCTCATGCTCACTTCAGGTTTTCTAAAGCCTAGACACACCTGCCTAGGAATTGTCACACCCACAGTGGATTTGCCTGTATACATCAGTCATCAATCAGGAGTTGCTCACAGGCATAGCCATTGGCCAGTCTGACCCGAACAATTCCTCAGATAACATTTCCTCTTGAGCTGGCTCTGGGTTATGTCAATTTGACAGCACAAACTAATCTGCAAAGTTGGATTCTTTACTGTACAGCAATATTTCCCCTATTATATATTCTGCTGACTATATTCATGAAACTTTTAAGGATCTTAATTCATTTTTATTATAGATATTTTAAAAGTCAAATGAAGCCTTAGTAATAATAAAGTCTGAGAAAGAGTAATTTTCATATATTGGGAATATTCTGTAGCTCTCAGCATCTAAGTCTGTATAAACTTTAACATTAAAATCAGCTTTGGATAAAGAACCAGTACTAACTAGAAAAATGAAAAGATGCATAAAACCTTAACACTTAACCCAGTTATCCCATTTGTGGGGAATATGCCAATTTAGATAAAAAGACATGTGTTTTTATTGGCCAACAAAATAATATAAGTTATAGTAATAAGCAAAATATGACAGATTCTTAATGCTACTATGGTCTCAGGCCCGCCACTGCGATCTCAATTGCTGTTCTGCCATCAAACCTGCCCCTTCCTCTTGCCAGTTATAAGCAGCCATCTGTTACAGTTTTCATAGAAAATGCTTCCTGTTATCAACAGTATAAATGCAGACTCCTGAATGCCAAATAGGTCACTTTAGAAAATAGTTATATGATTTAAAGGCATACATAGAGGCAGAGCCTTTCTTTGGCCATAGAGTCCTTAAACACCCTCTTTGTCTAGCTACTAAAAGTTATCTGGGTCCTGGTGCAGCTTTTTCTTAGTTCTGGTATCGTCCCTAGTTTTTGACTTTTACTTTTGGTTTAGACTCTATTTGGCTATGGTCTTAATTTTTTAATGGGGACAAATAATGGTTTTTCTGTATCAGTCATTCGACAAATATATTCTCAATGCCAGGTACATAGAAGGCACTATATATAGTAGGTTTGTGTGAGCACATGTTCTCTTTGGGGGGGTTCAGAAAATAAACCATTAATATAATCAGGAACTAAATTTTATAGCAAATATATTTTGTAAGAAAAATGCAAAGGTCAGCAAAGCAACATACCTTGAGAGTGGATCAGTTGTAATGTGACTGTGGACGTCAAGGGAGTCTTCCTTTCAGAAGTTATGGAGACATGCAAGAGACCCAGGTTGTTTGTGGTTATCAAGCGAGAGTCAAGAAACAAGTCAACTAGAGACTTTCCTGTAAGATCATTCCTAGGATTTCCAGGAACAACAAAAAACTATGGTGGGCCTGATCAGAAGGCCTTGAATTTCCCTGGCAGAACTTCTTTGTTTGTGAGTTTGAAACAACCACACATTGTAGGAGTCTGACAACTCGTGCCAGGATCTGCCTTCCTCTTTTGAGTGACCACTCTGGCAACTCTGCAGAAAATACCTCGCACACTATATTTTCAGCTTTTGTCCTATTCAGGATTTCACATTTTTGAATATCTGTGATCATGCTCACTTCTGGGCACTTAGTACAAGGGACTGTGATCATGCTCAAGGGATTGAAATGCTTGACTTCTATTCTTAAATACCGAAGCTACCATAACAAAAATAAATGCATGACTCTCTTCTCCCAAGTCCGAGATGCAGTTCGAATCATTGCACTAAACTTCCTCTGACTTCTGATTTCTGGTCTTGTGTTTGAGATGCTTCAGGCAATTTCTACTCATTTTTTCCCCAGTTCATAATCAGCTACTACTTAAACTCTAAGAGTCAATTAATTCTTAGCAGTCTTCTGCAATGTCTACCCAGTGTTAAGTTTAATTGGTAAGTTTCAAAAAATGTTTTGATTTGAGGGCTGGCATTGGAAAAGTGCGTGTCTTCCTACTCAATCCTCAGAATTCAGGTGAAAGTGCTGCGCTGGAGAAATTCAGCCATCTGGTTGGAAACCTTGATAGAGAATAAAATAACAAGTAAAGGTGGGTAGGTCTATTCCTAGGTTCCAATAATGACCATGGGTTAATTGATTTCAGTCATTGTTTCCAACACAGTTTTAAGTTTTAACAATATTTATATAACAAATTACCTCAAAGATCATAATTTCTAAAATTGGAAGATATAGGTGTGAAAACTATTATCTAAAACTAGATGGTACATTTTTAAATGTAGATATAACTTATTATATCCATATCTATTTTATATATAGATTATATATATTAAATAGATATAATCTATATATATATCGATTTAATATATATAATCTATATATAATCTAGATATATCTATCTAATAAAGACCTCAGTTTTTGTTGCTAGAAATACTATTCTGTTACATTACAAAAAACTCTCAAATTTAATTGGAGCCCATTTGACTTTATTATAATATCCTTAGAAAATCATTTTTTATCCTGACATAATAAATTATATAGCATATTAAAAGATGAAGTTGGATATTAATTCTGTCTAGCTTCGTATCTACTCCTTAGTACCACATATAAAATTTTATAAGCAAAATATCGAGTTGTATATTCAAAGCATTTGCAATACAATTAAATCTATTTTTGTAATAAAGAATAAACACCTAACCTGTTATGATACAAATATTGGGTTTTTCAAATTTTTAAATATATCAACTATTATAATATCTATATAAAGTATTTTAGTAAAGTACTGTACCATAGGAAACAAATACACAAGGTCAAATTTGGATTAACAATAAAACATGAAGATATGCTGTTTCTCTGTTTTCGCATATTGGGCACCCCTACCTTGTGGAATAAATCTGATAGCAAAAATATAACAACAAAGCATAAAGAAAATGGCCATAGACTGATTAAATTTTTCCATTATCTTCCCTGAGACCATTTTTTATTTCCTGATGGTAAAATACACCAGCTTGAGGATGTTCATGCTTCACAAATCTCTGCTATGTACCTGTCATGGAGGAGTCCCTGAGGAATAAAACTAAGTCCTGCAAGTATGATGGTTGATGAGATATATGTTCTCTGTCTTCAGGAACCATATATCCTGGAGGCAAAGAGGAAAAGATAAAAAGATGGGTAAGTTAAAGGATTGCACATTCCCTTGAGAGAAATGCTGGGGGAAGTGGACTTAAGTAATAACTCAAAGGAAGTGATTTTTGATAGATTGTTTATGGAAAACCACCATGCTCAACTTGCACCAAATGAAATCCCACAGGAGGACTACTGGTTGCCTGGTGCAGGGGAGGAAGCAAGGCCATAGAATATGGTGAAGAATGATAAAGATTGCTGGGAGGAGAAATGGGAGCATGAATGGTGTCCCTGAGGGGTAAAGTGAATCAAGTTCGTAATTTTACATGCAGCTTCTAGAGGAGGGATTGAGTAAGGATTTGGAATAGTGTGGTGGTTTAAATGAAAATGGTCCACATGGGCTCACAGGAAGTGGCACTACTAGGAGGTGTGGCCTTGCTGAAGGAAATGTGTCACTGGGGACAGGCTTTGAGGTTTCAGCTGCTTACGCCTGGCCAGTGTATCACTGTCTCTTCCTGCTGCCTGCAGATCTGATGTGGACATCTCAGCTGCCTCTTCAGGGCTACCGTGCTTCTTGCCATAACAAGAATGGACTAAACCTCTGAACTGTAAGCCCACACCAATTAAATGTTTTCCTTCATAATCATATCATGGTCATGGTGTCTCTTCACCCAAATAGAAACCCTAACTAAGACACACAGTTAGAGAGAAGGCAGAAATTTGACACTGTCTTGTAAGAGAATTTGAATAACTGTAAATGATATACTCTGGCAATTGGCTGGAGGGCATTTATTAGAAGAGGGTCTGTTTTTACTTTTTGCTTAAACATTTATTCTGTCAGAAATATGTATTGTGGCTCAATAGAAAAAGGAAACAAAGCTGTCATTTGGAGTAGTCCAAGGAGAGATGCTAATAACAGTTGGAAGATGCAGGGAAGCTCATGTAACCAAGATGCCTCAGAGAAGGACCTAGTTGTTTCTTAGATGTTGAATTTTGTGAGTATGTAGGAAAGTGGAAAAATCAAGGGTGTATCTGTGTTTATCAGTCACGTGAACTGTCACATTAGAGTAGTCCTGAGGGGATACATGGAGATTGTCTTTTTTGGAACATACAGAGGTCAACATTGCAGCAAGACATCTGAGGGAGAGAATGTCATGACTTTGAAGAAAGGTGTGGGTTGGATTTTAGCATGTTAGAATACACACAGTACAAAGCACATGGCCACAGCTGAGAGGGAAGTTGAAACTGACTTGTAGAACTCTCTGTCCTGTGGTTTGTATCCTATCCATTCCTTTTTGTTACTGTGATGAGTCTGTCTTGTACTTCTTTTATTTAAAAAAAGAATTTTTCTTTATTATTATTTGTGGAAGTGTGTGTGCTGTGTGTGAGTGTGGACGACACAGTACACATGTGAAGATCAGATGACAACGTTTCTGCTAGTTCTTTTCTTCTATCAAGGGATGCAGGGTTTGAGTTCAGATTGTACAGCGCCCAGGCATTCACTTTCACTTGTTGTCATGGGTCCAACGTCTTTACTGATATTTAGTTTGCTTTTCTCAGCCTCCAGGAAGAGTTATAACGAAATATTATAGCACTAACCTAAAATATAATAAAGTGAGGAAAGACAAATGGAATATTTTGATTGGAATCACTCATCAACTCTTAGACCTGTTTATACATAATATTAGCAGAAAGAGGAAAGAAAGCAACTTTTTCAAGTGTTGGTGACCGGCAGAGGTCAATGAGGGTGAACTGACACCAGATTTGTTAATTTTTTGTTCAAAGACAAGAGAATTCTCCTTATTTAGTTCTCATGTATGAAATACTTTCACAGAATCATTTGAAAAAAATACAACATTAAAACCAAGGTCATCTAAAATAATGATTATCTAAAATTTTCAATGAATTAAATTCTAGTTACCTCCCTATATATAAGTAAATTATATTTCGAGGACTCACACACAACGATAAGGAGTATTTTAGGGATCAACCCTCATATCTAATTGAAACCGAAAACACGGTGTCTCTTCTCCCATGGTCGTGAAACCTCCTGGAAGAATAAGCCAGACTGGGCAAAATTTCTCTAGAGTTTTCTTCCCTGGCCTTTTAATGTCATAAGCATAGGGCGGTATAAAGAAGCTTTTGAATGCTGCTCTCAGCCCCGATTACTGGTGAGTCATTGTCAGATGTTTGGTCCCATTTCATCAACTCTAACTGAATATTAATTTTCTTTCCACCCTGTTTCTTGATAGAAGGCTTTTAGAGTCTATATAGATGATGTTTCTTTTTGGTTGTTTTTATTGGAACAAAGAGAATCTCTATTTTTGAAAATAACATTTTAATATTATTATTATTTAAAAAACAATCTTTTACATAGTAAGCCCAGTTCCCTCTTCCTTCCATCCTCCTGTTCCCCCCATCTTCTCCCTGGTTTCTCACTAACCACATAATGGCTTTGAAAATAATTTAAATGTGTTACTAAACCTTTGCTCTCTGGCTAGCTGAGATATGTAACCAGTCAGTCTAGGCTCCTTTTCAATGTGCTCTTGATAATGATAAGACATGTGCAGAAAAAAATCAAAGTGTTTAACCATTTAATATCTTCAGCCACAAATTATGAGTAGTAGGAGAGACCAGGTAAGTTAGATAAACATGAAGGCATTTTAGTGAAGGCATGTATCAGACAGAAATGAAAACTGACAGGGGATTTTAAGGATGCAACTTTTAAATGAAAGTAAAGGTTACGTTTATATACAGCTATGCAAAATTAGTTTGCATGGATTATATTAGTATTTAAATGAGCAGTTCGATGTGCTATATAACTAACTACCCATCTTATTCCAGTGATTCCTTATGCTTTATTTTTATATAGTATGCTTAGTTAAAACACCTCAATTTACTCATAAGAGAGTCCTTTATAATGAAAATAACTGATTTAAATATCAAATCTGAAATGAAAAATGGAAGTTTCAGTCTTCCATATGATGCGGCACCTCTCACTAGTCTTTAAGTGCTATCAATTCCTGATGAATGTAAATCTGTCTCATTTTAGTGCTAGATGCTGTAGAGCCTCCACCTCTGTTCAATAGTTAGTTAGTTTGCACATCTCTTATTTCAGTTTGTAGAAGGACAGTGTCATTTGAATGGGAAGGTTAATGCAGGGAAGCCTGTTGGCTTTAAACCAAGACAAATTATGAACAGTCTGTGTGTGATTCATGGTAAGTGTTGTAGCATCTGAGATAATAACACGAAGTAAGGGATTATGTTTAATACTTCCGAACAATCTTTTCAGATAGAGGGCTCACGAATATGATACTGTCTTCATCTGTATCACCCTACAATGTCAGTTATTTAATTAAAAAGAAATCTTAAAGTCCCTTCTAAAACATGTGTATGAGCTTTTATCATTTCTGTTTCCAGAATGTTGACTTGTCACTATGAGAAATGGTTCCCTAGCAACAGTCCAGCATATTTCAGAGTTTCGACGAGTTTAGATAATGGAGTATATACATTTACACAAAATGCACCATCCACAAACATCATTTAAATTTAATTTGTCAAAATTTCAATATAAATTTATAGTGATTTTGAGGGAATTGGCTGGAAAGCAGAGGACCAAAATTGCTCTGATTAGCAGAGAGATTATACATATGCATAGATCAGGAAGAAGCCTTACCTGCGGGAAGAAAGTTTTGCATAGGCTGAGCATATATTAGATTTGTCTCGAAACTCTTCTGAATACTAATGGTGGTAATGATTGCAGTTCTATGCATGAGAGAAAATTTGATTGACCTACACATGCAATGCACACACACCTCTAAGAAAACCAGGAGTACTTGGAAGAAAGAGTGAAATCTAAATGATGTGTACACGCATAAACAATAACTTCAAAAGCTTCACACTTTCCCATCCATTGGGAAGAGAGGTTAGTATGTAACAAACACTCTTCCAGGAGATTTTGCAAGAAAATTTAAATATTCAAAGCAATCTTGTAAGATGTTCCTACACTCATTTGTTCAGTATCTGAGAAGAATGCCAATCCTGGCTTTAATAATACAGTATGGAGCTAAGGTGGATGTTAGCAGGGTGGCATTGAGTGAATGCTGTTCAGAAAATCAAAGCTTTGTTTTTGCCTTCATCTTGTGAGACGGAATGATCATCATATAAAACAGTTTTTTTTCCCAAATAGAAAATTAAATACATGGTAGAAAAACTTTAACTTCCAAATTACCTTCAGTAAACTGACTGAATTTAATTGCATATTTTCTTAATCCTTTCCATTGTTCTTGTATTATCCATACGTTTTAGCATAAAGGACCCTTAGACTTAGATTACCAGGATAGAGATCTAAGAGTTGCTTGTCTTCCTCTTGTTTCTCTTGATGTAATAATGAGACCAGAAAGATCGTATGAGATGTTAATGCTGAGCTTGATTAGGAACTTGTTTTTCCTCAGGAAAAATGAGTATAGTAACAAACATTATAAGACCTCTTGGAACATTTAAATTTTCTTGAAAATCCTATGGAAAAGTTTTTGTCATATACTAATCTTTCTTCACAGTGAGAAGGAAAATGTAAAGTTTTTGAAACTATTGATTTACTATTTTAAGAAGTTTTTTGTTTTTTTATTATTTGAAAATTCCATATGTGAATACTGTACTTACAGCAATTCTCCCTTCCTTCTCTCTCTCCAGATTCTCCTGTGTCCACCCAATTCCTCAAATTCATGCCTTATTCTTTAATCTCTCTCTCTCTCTCTCTCTCTCTCTCTCTCTCTCTCCTTCTCCCTCTCCCTTCCTCTCCCTCTTTCTCTCTCTCTGTCTCTCTCTCTCTCCCACACCCACACACACTCACACACACACATGCACGCACATATATGCAAGCTTGTAACTTCCCTAGTTCATTTAATTTTGCTTACATGTGTATATATTTAAGACTGACTGTTGAGATGAAATCACATATTAGGTAGTTTGTACCTGGAGTATATTCATTCTCCATCTTTCAGCAGTTATTAGTTGCCTATAGCACTTCATCTAAGGGTGGGGTACCGTGAATTGTCCCACACTCGTGTTGGCATACTAATTGATGATACTGTTTATTCATATCTTGTATAATAACTGTGTTGTGGAGCTTCATGAGTGAGGGTTCCCTGCTAAACACAGAAGATACTACCACTAGGCAGATGCCCTGGTTCTCTCTCTGGTTCTTATACTCTTTCTGCCTCTTCTGCATCAATGTTCCCTGAACCTTTTGGTGGATGCATTGAGTTGTAGATGTATCAGTTGGGTTGGGTGCCCTATGATTGATTATTCTCTGTATTTTGTCCAGATGTGTCCATCTATAATAGTCTCTTCTGCAAAAAGTGGCTTCTAGGATCAGAAATAACTACACTTATCTGCGAATAGAAGGCTAAATATTAAGAATGAAATGAGAAATTATGCTGGTATAGGGAAGGGACAGTAGTAGGGTTATCCTCCAAGAAAATTAAATGAAACAATCTTAGGAGCGGGAAAGGAGAGGTGGAAAATGAATTCTTGGTGGTTGAGTGTTGTAATAGGAATAGCGGGGCTGCGTCTCCGGCACCTGGCCGCCCGCATGGTTAGCTTATGTCCCGAAATAATTACACGGAAACTGTATTCTTTTGAACATTGCCTGGCCCATTAGTTCCAACCTCTTATTGGCTAGCTCTTACATATTGATCTAACCCATTTCTAATATTTTGTGTAGCACCATGAGCTGGCTTACCAGGAAAGATCTTAACCTGCGTCTGTCTGGAGTGGGAGAATCATGGCGACTCCTTACTCGGTTTTTTTCTCCCAGCATTCTCTTCTGTTTACTCCACCTACCTAAGGGCTGGCCTATAAATGGGCCTAGGCAGTTTCTTTATTATTTAACCAATGACCTTCCTCCATCAGTTGAGAATCACAGGAAAGGGCATTATGAAGAGAGAAATTGGAAGAAAATGGGGAAGGGATATTCAGGTGGGGAACAGAAGGCAATACAGAGATATGAGGGATGAGGAAGAAATGAGGGATAAATAGTTCTAATACTTTTTGAACTATTTTTGAAAGTCACAGGCATCACAATCTCTGACTTAAAACTCTACTATAGAGTTACAGTACTGAAAACTTCCTGGTATTGGCATAAAAACAGACAGGAGGGCCAATGGAACTGAATCAAAGAACCAGATACTAATCCATACACCTTTGAACACTCGATTTTTGACAAAGAAGCAAAAAAAAATATCAAGTGAAAAAAGAAAGCATGGTTAACAAATGGTGCTGGCATAACTGGATATCAACATATAGAAGAATGAAAATAGACCTGTATCTATCACCATGCACAAAACTCAAGTTCAAATGGATCGAAGACCTCAACATAAAGCCAGCCACACTGAACCTTATAGAAGAGAAAGAGGGAAGTACACTTGAACGCATTGGCACAGGAGACCACTTCCTAAATATAACTCCAGGAGCACAGACACTGAGAGAAACAATTAATAAATGGGACCTCCTGAAACTGAAAAGCTTCTGTAAAGCAAAGGACACAGTCAACAAGACAAAATGACAGACTACAGAATGGGAAAAGATCTTCACTAACCCCACATCTGATCTCCAAAATATACAAAAAACTCAAGAAACTTGTCATCAAAAGAACAAACAATCCAATAAAAAAAATGGATTACAGACCTAAACAGAGAACTCTCAACAGAGGAAACTTAAATGGCTGAAAGACACTTAAGGAAATGTTCAACATCCTTAGTCATCAGAGAAATGCAAGTCAAAACAACTCTGAGATTACCTCTTACACCTGTAAGAATGGCCAAGATCAAAAACACTGATGACAACTTATGCTGGAGAGGTTGTGGGGTAAAGAGAATACTTCTGCATTGCTGGTGGGAATGCAAGCTGGAACAGGCCCTTTGGATGTCAGTGTGTCAATTTCTCTGAAAATTAGGAAACAACCTTCCTCAAGACCCAGCAATACCACTTTCAGGTATATATCCAAAGGATGCTCAATGCCACAAGGACATGTGCTCAACTATGTTTATAGTAGCATAGTTTGTCATAGCTAGAACCTGGAAACAACATAAATGCCCCTCGACCAAAGAATGGATAAGGAAAATGTGGTACATTTACACAATGCAGTACTGCACAGCAGAAAAAAATAACGAACGATATCTTGATTTTTTCATTAAAATGGATAGAACTAGAAAACATCATTTTGAGTGAGATAACCCAGACTCAGAAAGACAATTATCACATGTACTCACTCATAGGTGGTTTTTAAACATAAAGCAAAGAAAACCAGCCTACAAATCACAATCCCAGAGAACTTAGACAACAATCAGGACACTAAGAGAGACATACATAGATATAATCTACATAGGAAGTAGAAAAAGACAAGATCTCCTTAGTAAATTGATAGTATGGGGAACTTGGGGGAGGGTTCAAGGGGAGAGGAGAGTCAGGGAGGGGAACAGAGAAAAATGTAGAGCTCAACAAAAATCAATAAAAAAGTCACAGAAGATCACATTATTTAATGTTTACATATATAAACTATATGTTTATATAAATACATATTATATACATACATATTTAATAAAATTATGAAACTTGGGATTACAAAGAACCTCTCAAAGCCATGGACTATCTAACAAAACCCCCAGTGTGAAGCATTGGAAACACCATTTCAAGTTGGTGGTCAGGGAAATCTTAGGGATCCCCACCCCCAATATATAGTCTTTTGTCATAACCTTTGGTTGCCTTAGAGAAACTGAACAAAAAACTATTACTGGAGACAACAACACACATTATTTGGGAAAATGGAGCTAGAACCAACCTGGAAGTCTCCCTGAGGACTAGCTCTAATAGTGTTGGTACGAGCAATGCAAGTTGCCTCAGAAAAACTCAGTTGTTAGTCCTACCTTGCTGTAATGCCTACAAGCCACAATGATGACCAGATGAGAAGTTATCCCAAAAGGAGCACTTATATCCTGAGTGCAATCAGCAGCTATTTAATTGGACATAAGACCCACTCAATAGGAGGGTGTTGGTGCTTAACACCATAAACCTAGTCCACTATTCTAGGATGGTGAGGTTAAGGTCCCTAAATGAAAACTCAGTAAATGAGGAAATATGAAGCTTTTTAAAAAGAACAGAAAGAATGAAAATTTCACTCCTAGAACTTTGACCTTCTAGAGAAACAAACTAAATATTGTCATGCAATTAAGTGGTACTCATGCTTTCGCTAACTGCAAACATGATAGAAACAACAAAAGGCAAATTCCATGAAGCTAGACCCGAAAGGAAGTTTTATGGAAGGGGCTAGATTCAGAAAGTAGCCTTTATTCCTATTAAAGTCTAAAACAGATTTTAATCAGACACATACATCATCTCATTACTGTGATCTGGAGGGAGTACTTTGTTTGTGAAGCACTTTCAGGGTTTTGATGACTAAACTCTATCTACTTAAAAAGTTTCTTGTACTATCCATAAATTAGAGTTGAACCCTAAAACAAAATAAAGCTACACTTTGCCTTATGAGGAGACACAAAGTAGTTGACCATGTAAAGTGACAATAATGGGATCACCTAGTAAGAAATTTTGCTTTATTGGTTCATTGCTATAACAATATCCCCTGGTTTCCAGTCATGCTACATGTCACTTGAGATTTCATTTTCAAAAGGCATAGAATTTTACGATAGGAAAAGTAGCTTTTGTCCGTATAAATTTGCATTTATTATGCTATGGCACTTCTGCTGGAGTTCTTTTCCCTCTCAAAGGATATGCAATTCTAATTTTACAAAGCACTGTTTTGTGGGTTAAGTGCTACGGTAAGATTGTGCTTGCTGCCTTAAGGTGAAACAGCTAGAAGAGAGTGGACCTAGGGAGTTTATAAGACAGTAAAATTATAAATCCATGTAGATTATTATTCTAGTTCTTCTAAAACAAACACTTTTAACAACTTCTCACAAAATTTGGCTTTTGACAGGTGTAATATATAAGTATTTACATTTTAAGTATGTTTTTTGCAACTGTTTCTTTAAAATATGTTTAACTAAAATTACATTTTATCTAAGAGAGGATAGATAAACTAGTGACTTTGATGTTAGATTATTATTTTAAGGGTGTTTCTTGTAGTCTTTGCTATTTAGTTTGTTTTATTTTGTTTTGTTCTTTTCTTTTATCTCACTATGAACTTTTATAAGTCTCACTATGCAGGGTAGGGTGGCTTCAAATCCATGGTAATCCTCCTGCCTCTTGAGAGTTGAGATTACAATCATAAATCACCACACCAAACTGTCATTTCTTTTACTAAAATAAACACACATATACACAAATCAATACATTTCAAGGAATATATAAAATTAAAAGCATAAATTAAATCAACTTCTTAATAGTACTTCTTCCAAGCACTGAGGAAACTATGAATAAAATTTCTATCTCAGCAAAATAAATGTTCTATATGACAAAGCTACAGGCTATCCAACATTTACCCCTTAGTATAGTTAGAATTCATTTTTTACATCCTATATCAGAAAGGATGTGCTCTAATATTCAGAATCATGACAAGGAACACAAGACCATCTAAGCAACAAACAATTATTAAAAGAATTGAGTACATAAAAATGAATTTCAAGGAGCTGTACAGATAATAACATGTGGTTCAAAGACATAGTCATTAAAAATTATGTGCATGGATTTGTGTGCATGTTTTCTTCCTCATTTCTGATTAATCAAAGAAAGCCTTTCATTTTAGCACTAGTGCATCATTCATGTCTTTCTCAAGCCTTCTCAACTATTTAACAAAGAAGAGCTTTGGGCTGCTAAAGAGAAATTCAATGACATTAGTTTGATATAACTGGAATTACTTCAACATTAATTCCTATGTGGGGGAAAATAAAAGTATTTTCTCTGACATCAGGAATGACACAAGTATGTCCACTCTTTCTAATGTCAGTAAGCACAGTGCTTTAGAATCTGGACAGAGAAATAAGTTAAGAGCAGTAAATAATGGAACATAACCAGGACAGGAAGAAGTAAAAATATCTTTATTTGGAGATAATCTAATCATATACTTAAAACATCAACAAAAATTCTCCTGATTTTATAGAAAATGCCTTTAGTTTTTCCCCATATAGGAAAAATCAAGTTTATTTCTTCATTAAATATTTGTGCTTCATGGTTATTTGGAGTATTAGACTACCTTTGACATTTCTGATGTAGGATTCCCCTCTGTATGCTGTGAATATGTTTTGATGCCATTGGCTAATAACAAAGCTACTTTTGGCCAATGAGAAGCTTCTGTAAAGCAAAGAACACAGTCATTAAGACAAATAAACAACCTAATGAATGGGAGAAGATCTTCACCAACCCCACATCAGACAAAGATCTGATCTCCAAAATATATAAAGAACTCAAGAAACTAGGTACTAGAATTCTAAATAACCCAATTAAAAATGGGGTACTGAACTGAACAGAGAATTCTCAACAAAAGAAGTTCAAATGGCCAAAAGACACTTAAGATCATGCTCAACCTCCTTAGGGATCAGGCAAATGCAAATCAAAACAATTTTGAGATAACATTTTATACCTATCAGAATGGCTAAAATCAAAAACACCAATGAGGCACAATTTAAGAGAAGGCTTCCTGACTCAGTGTTAGCAGCAAAAACTGTGAGGCTCCCAAGGCTTCCTGGTTCATGCTGATTGTACGAACAGCTTTGACTCTTTCAGGAGACTGAGAATTTGTATGAGGTTTGTGAGAAGAGTGTTACAACTCTCTAATGGCATTATCGACCCACTGTGTACCTGGAAATGTAGCTGTGAGCATGGCTCATAGAGCTGGCTCTGAACAGACTTCCACCATGTTAGACTAGGCAGAGCCAAAAGACAAAGTAGCCTTAATCCTAGCCATGCCACTTACCATTTTATAGAGCACTCCTGGACAGAAAAGAATTACAGATACATATTTGGACAGATTCAGACATAAAAAACGTCCAATGGAAACTTACTTGTAAATCACAAGCCTTGTGGTAAAATACAAAATAATAGGAATGGGTTACCTTAAGATGTAAGAGTTGTTTAATAAGAAACTTGAGGTAATAGGCCAAACAGTGTTTTAATTAATACAGTTGCTGTGTGATTATTTGGGGTCTGGAAAGCCAAGAAACAATTGAGCAGTTTCCTGTCGATGCATTTTTGATAGAAGATGTAAACAAATGAATAATAATTCTAGGGATAAATAAGAAAAAATACATTATTTTCCATTTTAAAAGTTTTGGGGTTAAATTTTCTAATTTTGCAATTTATAAATTTTTTGAATTTTGAAATTAAATATTCATATTTCAGATTACTAGGGATAGAAGAGAAAGCACAGTTCACTGTAGTAGTGAAACTGAAATTGTCATAATAAATGCACTTAGCACCATGACCTGTGTGTTTAATATACTTCAGCTACCATACACAGGATTGGTTCATAAAAGTTTGCATTCCACACAGAGAATAAGAACACTTTGGGGAAGATGGTTTTATCATATCTTTGACAGCTGGTCTCTTAGAAATTACAGTCATTTCAATTTGAATTTTTAGTGGCTATATTGAATGTCTTTTTTTTTTCATCATTTCAATTTTGCCATATATTTTCGGGGTTTTAAGAACATGGATTTTTGACACATTACTTTTCATGAGGCTTTTTATTCCAAGAGATGACACAGAAAAAAATTTAGGCACATGACAGTAGCACTGCTTGAGTGCTACTCAAACATTTAAGTAACAAGTCACAAAATTTGTTCTTTTCAGAGGGCAGGGGCTGACACGGACCTATGCTTATTCTCTGCTTTCACTAGATGAAATAAAACCGATGCCTCCTGAAAATTTAGAGCAAATACTTAGAATGTAAGTTTTGTAAAACAACAACAAAAGGGATGATTCCTCAATGATACTACTGAAATAAATTATTTTGGTGAGAAATCATGGTGTATATTTCACTGTGCAAAACCTGATATTACAAGTGTCCTCTTGTACTAGGAGCCATTGCTGTGCCTGGATCCAGGTCTCCCAAGCACCCTCATGAATTACTTTCAAGCATCTATGGGGACCACCAGCAAAAACTGTGCATGGACCCAGATTTCTCAACCATCCTCGTGTAGCAGTAACCAGATGTTAAGGACATTTCAGTTGAAGGTTTACTTTTTATTCATTTGTTTTATAGATTGTTGTTGAACTGGAATTGGATAAAAATATTGTGCTAGACTTGAAGACTGGCTATGGTCCCTACTCTGTTTTTGATTAAGCTTGTTTTTATTAAATTTACCTTCTCAACAGTTAAATTAGTCACAACCAGTCATTTAACAATTAAATGTGCATATATGGGAAGATTACAGCTATGTGAAACTTCAGGGACCACCTCAGCTGTATAGAGGGATAAACCTCCCAGATCAGAGGAGCACTAGGTCTCAGGCCACAGCAAGGGAGATGTCACCATGTAATAGTCACAACAGTAGAAGACACTAAAAAAGAAGTTCTAGACTTTAGCATCCACCTTTACCAATTGGCTCATGAAAGTACATGGCCAATACACCCAAACTCAAGGTTTAGCCCCAGCAGAACCAAAGAATGAGATTAAAAATAATATTTCGAGGCAGTTCCCAAGTAGTACTGGCACTGCTACTATATGCTGATTGTGTGTTAAAAAACAATTGTGCCGAATATTTTCATGTTTTCCCTTTAGTTCTGACTTAAACTTCACAACCTGATGGTGGCTAACTGGAAGCTGGCGGGTGTTCAAATGTAGCTAATGTATACGTAACAGGAAAAGACATTGGGTTCAAATTGTCCTACCAGAATTAAACATTTACTGTGATGACTCAGACCCAAGCTTCCCCTCTCCCAGTTCTATAAGAAGAGTCAAGTGGTTTAATAACCAGGACTTAAATTTGCTATTGGCTATGACAGCTTTTCAGCATAACAATAGCATTTGCAGTCTTCACTCATGAATATTGATCAGCAACAGAAACTTTAGAAGGTTGACCACTTGTCATTGAATTCATTATTACCATGAATACTGATGAACTCACTTAAAGGGGAAGCAGTAATTGCAACACTAGAGATTGCCCCTTTAGTGTTCTTTTTATCAACCAAAACAAAGCTTCATCAGAACGTCCACACAATATGACCTTTATCCAATAAGAGGACTGGGATAAAAACAGTAGTTGTGTCAATTATTTTTTCTTGCTTCTGTGACCACGTACTGGCAGAAATAGCTTAAGGGATAAAGGATATATTTTGGATTACATTAGATAAGAAGTGCTCCATCACGGTGAGGTAAGCATGGCAGATACAGCAGTTCACGGCTGTGGAAGGAAGAGTTGGCCCTTATGTAGGTAATCAAGAAGACGACATAAGACCGGAAACAGTACCACTCTATAAACTTCTTGCCCCACCCATGTATTCACCCACTCACCCACCCAATAGACATTTCCTCTCCAAACCCCAACTCTCCAATCTCCTCAGACAGAACAACCATTTAGGAAAGAAATGTTCAAACACACCGACCTGTGGGGTTTAAGTTTTTACTTTCACTTGTAATTATAGAGAGTTTGCAAAAATTATTGATTTGTATAAACATTTTATCAGAGAGAAAGAACATCATGAGAGCAAATTTGACTATGGGCTAATTGGGTTTTGAACAACATGAACTATTTCTGAGGAGCATTTATATCCAGTTTTAACTGTAAATTGAATTTAACTTACGTCTGAAAAATGTGCAAAACACTTTGATAATAAATTTCAGTGTACAAGGACTTAGGGCATCTAATGAATTAAAGTCCCAGATTGCATGAATATGGGTATCGCTTTCACAAGTTCTCAAGAATGTTTTCTTAATTTCACTTTTAACTAAAAATTTAAATACTCTAGGCAGAAAAAAACTTTTTCTATAACATTTTTGTTTAAATTTAAATTGAATCCTAAAGGCAGACTAAATTCCATTATGGAGAGGGAAAGTAGACATAAATTTCTACCCCTAGCCAAGGAAATATTGACAACTGAGAGTTGATGGAAAGAGGTGTGCTTTCTTTAAGAGTACTGCCCTTGGGTAGTTGTTCATGCTCCAGCATATGGCTACACACCCAAGAATATATGAGGATCATACTCTGACATAGTTTAAGTTGTCTGTATAGGAGATCACTTCCTAAATATAACCTCAGTAGCATAGAAACTAAGAGAAACAATTAATGAATTGATTTTCTTAGCTAGAACTTTGAAATAACCTAAATGCTCCTCGACCAAAGAATGGATATGGAAAATGTGGTATATTTACACAATGGAGTACTACACAGCAGAAAAAATAATGACATCTTAAATTTTTCAGGCAAATTTGATGGCGGTCAAACAGTGTTTTAATTGATATATTTTTGTGTAATTATTTTGGATCTGGGCAGTTGGGAGATAAACAGCCTCTGTGTACACATGAACACACATAAATGTAACAAAATTTAATAAGGAAAGAGGCCATGAATTTGAATAAGAGGAACAGGGTATATGAGAGTGTTTGGATTGAGGAAAGGCGAACAAAAAATGATGTAAATCTTGTTATAATATCAAAAGTAAAAAAAAAGGCAGTTAGTCTGAGAATGACATTATTAAAGAAGTCTTACTAGGGAAGCAAAAATTAGAAAAAAAGTGTCTGGAATAGAATTACAGGAGGAAAAAGAAAGTCTATTTCCGAGAGTTATAGAATGCAAAATTATGGTCTTCTAAATAATGAAAAAAGGGATCTTAATTATGTATAATAGGGAAGTCTTTGTAAGTTTTGAGCATATCATGTTACTCTAACTCAGGCATCATCAGTAACTTTTCTCTTTCCAATTGTCCTTTTGAATTTTAAAATGACATATTTTACTTTCAGAAACTTGGGTTTTGGCTTTCTTAAGTACAAGTGCGTTGTTGGTCTTTTGTGCTATTATTCAAAAGTTTAACATCGTTGAAATGGAGGTAAATGTCTTTTGTATGTCATTTTCTGGGTACCTTGACTGACGCTCAACTATTAGCAGTATAATTGGCTTTACTCCCCGCAAATGGGACTTCATATCATCGTGGGTGTACAGAAGGAAGTCTCCATACACCTTTCCATCAGCTTCTTAGTTAATGGACATAAAGATTCCATGCACTTCTACAGCAAATGCCTAGTGCTTGGGCTATAAGGTCACTGTTTTAACTCTACTCCTTATAAGGCCTGTCTGATATTCTACAGATTCACCCCTGGTCCAGAGGAATGATCTCACTCTAGTAGGAGACATAAAAATTTAGGATTTCACTTGTCCCTTTCCAAGCCCTGCCCAGTCACTGCCTACTTACCAATGGTGAATAAGTCAGAACGGAGAGGCTAACACAGCTGGGATCCATCCAGTTCATTATATCTTAAGCATCCTTTAAGTACAGGACTGCTTCTGTGGAACGCCCCTGATCAACCCCTGAAAGCAATAGTTCTCATTCATTCAAGTACAACATGACTGTACAGCTTCCAGGTTCATTTTATAGTACACCTGCAGTAAGCAAAGACAATAATAAATAGAAAACACATATCTATTATGATGAGGCTTCCGCGTTTATTATTATTGGAAGATTGCTGCTTGATTCTTTGAAAATAATCAATTCTTTGATGAATTTTATGGTGTCCATGGAGCATCCCGCCAGCCTGTCATCAGCATGTATTTGTAGAGAATCCTTCTTCCAGCAGTGAAGAGTTGTTCCATACGGGCATCATACGATGAAAACATTTGTGATAGCTGTTAGTAAGTAACATTCCTGAAGCTAAATAGTATCAAATCAAATTTGTGAGTATTTGAAACACAAGTTAAAAAGTTGGTGGGTACTGAACAAACTGCCCAGTTTATAATAGCACTTAATGTGCTTGCAGAGGACTTGAATTCAGTTCCCATCACTCAAGTTGGGGGGCTTCCAAAGTCTTGGAAGCCAGCTCCAGGAATACCGTATCTCTGATATCCTCAGGCACCTACACTCAAGCACACACACACACGGTGAGTGAAAATTTTTATTTATTTATTTATTTATTTATTTATTTATTTATTTATTTATTTAAGATTTCTGCCTTCTCCCCGCCACCACCTCCCATTTCCCTCCCCCTCCCCCATCAAGTCCCCCTCCCTCATCATCCCTAAGAGTAATCCGGGTTCCCTGCCCTGTGGGAAAGAGAAGAATATGAGAAACACCACGCGGCCAATAGAAATCTCTGCATTATATATTACATAATGGCTCTTTCTGTTTCTTCCCAGCCAGCTCCCAAATAATGACATGGAAACTTATTATTAATTACAAAACTCAGCATAGAGCTTAGGCTTGTACAGTAGCTCTTACTACTTAAATTAACCCATATTTTTTATTAATTTACATTCTTTTTTTTTTTTTTTTTTTTTGATGCGCACCTGGTCTTGATTTATTTATTTATTTTTTTACTTATTTGTTTATTTTTATTCTTTTTTAATTAAAATTTCCACCTGCTCCCCATTTCCCATTTCCCTCCCCTCCTCCCAAATATTGCCCTCCCCCCACTTCCCTCCCCCTATCCCCACTCCTCTTCTCCTCCCCCCACTCCATTCCCCCTCCCTCTCGATACTGAAGAGCAGTCCAAATTCCCTGCCCTGCGGGAAGACCAAGGTCCTTCTATTAATTTACATTCTACCAAGTGGCTTTTACCTCTCTTTCATCTTATGTGTCTGACTCATTCAGTGTCTTGATGGCATCTCCTACACATCTTGATTATTTCCTCTTCTCCTATCTGCCTGGAAGTCTTGCCTGTCTCTCCTGCCTACTTGTTTATTACAGCAATCACAAAAATGCATCTTCACACAGATTATTAATGTCCTATAACTTTTCTCCCTTTTGTTTAAACAAAAAGGAAAGGTTTTAACTCTAATACAGTAAAATTTATTTAAACAAGAAAAATTATTAAAGACGAATTACATTCACAATGTCTAGTACATTTATATTCGGCAAATTTAAGTAATATCCTCTCTTTTACATAGAAAAAAGGTTTAATGTACACTATAATAAGAAAATTTGCATTGAAGAAAGTCCCTAGGATTATTGTATATTTTCTTTTTAGAATACTCATAAATGTTCTTGATATAACTGTGTAAGAAAATACCATCTGCATAGTAGTTAGAGTCCAGTAAGTGTGTGGCTTGGTCTGTTTGTTTCTTGCAAATATCATCTTTATGCAAATGATCTTTCTGCATATTTAGATGGTGAGTCTGTCTATATGAATCACTATCTGGGTAAGGTGAAAATTTGTGGGTGATCTGAAGAATGCATTCCTGAACCAGGAAAATGTTTGTGAGGTGGAATGAATTTGATAATTCAAGTTACTTCTATGGCAATGGTGAATTAATATCGGCATGCCCATCGCTGTTCTTTAAAGGAACATCGTTCGTGTTTCACATTTTCTCAATTTTATTGCATTCTCAGATAGCACTGATAATATTGCCATTGTTTTATAGTAAAATAAAATAAAATAATGAATCATTGTTTCCATTTTATTATTTGAAAAGGTAAATTATTATTTATACATTATAAATATTACCCAAAATGTGAAGTTAGTCTGTGAAATATAATACTAGAATTTTCAACTGAAATTTTCCTGCATTTCAATGTGCTTTTCACTTAGTTCCCAAGGGAACTTGTTAGACAAAATGCAAGTTTTATTTTAAAAATAGCTCTGCTCAGGATATTCTGTTCACCAGCCTCACTCATACCTGTTCTTTATGGGATTCTATTACTTACACAACATATTTCCTTGTAGATTGGTTTTCTCTTATTATAATTTTGTCATTAGCCTTATATACTCAAATAGTGAATTCATGTAAGTGGAGATTATGTATTTTTATTTTAATAATACTGTGATGTTTTTATAATGAGTATATTGGGAAAATTATGGGGGTACATTTCTACATCGCTATTTTAAAATATTGTTTGTCTGACTGTACAACTACTTTGAAACAAAACTCAATTTTAGAAGCAGTTAACTCATGAATTCCTTGAAAATGTAAAACAAACAACAAATATTGTATTTAATTCATTGGTAAGTGAAGGAACCAATAAGATGCTAAAACCAATTCAAAAAAGTTTTGAATGACTTATGTGTGATGGAAGTGGTAAAATAATTTGTATCAGGTTGTTTGAAGTTAGCCTCTGTCACTAGAGATACGTTAAAATAGTTTACACAATGGAAACACAAAGATGTTCAGATTGTAAAAACAGATAATTGCTACAAGGTCAGTTACACCTTGGAAATGTTATCTCTAAAAATAGCCAATAATCATTCAAACCTTTTCCATGTTGGAATACCTTTTCCTATTTATGATTTAACTCATGAGTTTCAATAAAGTAACTTCTGATACTTTATTTTTAGGAAAGAACAACAATTTATACAACAACAATGTTGTTTTTAAAGATCACTGAAATCTGATACAAATATCTTACATCAGCTCTTCATTTTCCTGGAAATTCTTGATTAAATATTTTCATTACTTTAAATATTGTGACTGTATTAAATATAGTATAGTACTTGGTGGTCTTTCAATATTTTAATGTAACTAATATTTCTAAGATATTTGACAGGATTAGTTACCCAAGATGGACTATACCTTTGTTGATACAACTGCCTTTTAGTTACTCACATTCCTGTAAATAACCCCAATAAATCCTCCCAATTTAGTAGAATCATTTCTATAGTCTGTCATCAGACCTACTGGGGTTAACAGATATTTTTCATACTTTCCCAAAAGACATGGCAGATATATTCAGTGTAGAAAAATAACGCCAAGTTACTAAATCTTAATCCTTAGCTGAGCCACTACCTCTTAATAATGTTTATCTTTATGAACTTTGTGACTTACATAGCAGAATCTGCTTGTTTCCATGCTTCTCTGCATGTCTTTACTTGGGGATTTTGTGATTCTATTAAAATTTCCCATTTGATTGAAATGGAAGCAGCATTTGGTAAGCATTATTTTGAAATTGTGGATTCGTTAGGCAGCATGAACCTAATTATACCATTACAATCTATGAGTCTTGGTAAACATGAGATAACTTTCAATTTTTTTGTGTCCAGATTTTTCCATCCGCACTTTACAGTTTATACAATAGACAATTCTAACCTCTTTTAATAAGATTATACCTAGGTGTTAGCTGAGATTGACTTTTTGATTTCTATTTCATGTAAACGAGTATGGTAAGTAGAGAGACTGTTGCTTTTGGGTATTTATTTTACAGTGAAACTCATGTGGATTTATGAATTTTAGTACCTTTCCAGTAAATTCTGTGTGGCTCTCAATTTCTGAAAACAGTTACAATTTGAGTTCTAATTTTTCCCCTCTCAATTTTGGAACTTTCTATTTTTCTGTTGCCTGATTGCTCTGGCTAGGACATCTAAAACTATGCCAAACAAAAGTGGTAAGGGTGGGCATTTTTGTTCTAGTCCAGACCTTAAAGAGAAATCTTTTAGATCTTACATAAAATATATTTTATATCCTGACTACAGTTTCTCCTCCTTCAATTCCTCCCATTCCCTCCCCTCTTGTCCCCTACTCCTCCCCAATCTATTTCTCTTCCATTTAAGTTCAGAAAAGGACAGATATCCCATGAGTATCAGCAAAATATAGCATATCATGTTGCAGTAAGATCACAGGAAAACCACATAACCAACTAATGTGACTCATAGGGGCTCACAGACTGAACCTACAACCAGGGAGTCTGCACGGGACTGGCCGAGGCACTCGGCATATATGTTACAGTTGTGTAGTTTGGTCCTCTTGTGGGACGCCTAACAGTAGGAGCAGAGGCTGTCTCTAACTATATTATTGGCTTTTAGGACCTTGTTCCTCATACTAGGTTGTGTTACCCAGCCTTAATACAAAAGGAGGTGCTTAGTCTTACTGTAACTTGATATGCCATATTTTGTTTATACTCATGGGAGACCTGTCCTTTTCTAAACAGAAATGAAGGAAGAGTGGATTGTGGGGTGGGCACAAATGGGTGGGTGGAGGGACTGGGAAGAGGGGAAACGGGAAACTGTGTCTGCGATGTAAAACAAACAATTAAATAAATAAGCATATACATGTGTATTTATATATATATGTATACATATGTATGTATGTATGTATACACACACATATTAAAAACCTTACCAAAGGACTTTGCACCTTGGTTATCTATTAAGTGACAAAGGAAATAGAGAAAAGTGAGGTGAATATGCAAAGAGATAAAAAGGTTTACTACACCAAGGTGCTAATCCACCAAGAGAGCAGAGAAACAAATTGTGTTTTCCTTGACAAAATAAAGAACAAATTCATGACAAAAAAGGTAATTTTAATTTATTCTAAATTAACAGAAAATACTGTGTGAGAAATTATTCTTTATTTTTCAATACATAGCTCATATGAATGTTAAATTAACTCCTTTGAATACTGTCTATGTCTAGCACCATTAATGGTTAAATACTGGCCATTTGGTAAAACGATTTCTCAAGGGGACACAAGTATATATGATAAAAATCAACTACCACCCAAGGTCAATGGTGATTGATGAATACTCTACAGGTCTAGCTTTCTCTTTTACAGCTACAAATAAATACCATATTTTTTTTACAAGTTATATGTATTTTATACTTATATATACGTAAGAATGTTGCATCTGCCAAATTCAAAGACAGCCTGCCGAGAAACCAAGAGAATATTTGATAATATTTGTGAGCAATGAGGCAGGAATGATCAAATGAAGGTCTCAGTTAGTTATTGATTATTCTATCATGGTAGATAACGTCAAACACCACACACAATCTTTTGAACATTACCTTCATCTCCTGATGCTTCTCTGCATCACCTGAAGAGAATTGCTTTTCTTGACCTTCCAATACAGGCAAATGTGTTTTGTATTCTTTATTGATTTTTTTGGATAACATTCCTTCATGAATAAATGAGACTTATTAAGTAAAAAAATGAAATTGTTGTAGTCACAACGATGGCATTAAAATCCTCTTTTTTTATCGTCAGAGAAAGTGCGTGTATAGTTCTTATAGAAAAGTTTTTCTTAACACAACTCAAATATGAATTTAAATTGAAGATATATCATTTTAGATTTTTTAAAATTGTCCATGCAGTACAATTTGGAAAGAGGATTTTTTAACATTCACCCTACTGGTAAACTTTGGATAATAATACCTGTTTAAGTCATAGTACTTTTGCAAAATACTATCAATGAATACTCTCAAGTTAGCTTTGGGACAAGAGTGCAAATTGTACTATTTCCAATGATTACAATTAAACTATGATATCTATCTTCAAACACGCAACAACAATAATGAAAATTATTATTTTTAAGATATTTTTATTTTTGTGTGTGCTTGTGTGTGTTATGAATGCAGATGCCTGTGGGAGACCGGAACAGGGTGTTGGATACCCTGGATGTGGGTGCGGGTAATTGAATTCAGGTTCTCCACAATACCAGCATTTGCTCTAAATGTCGCACTATCTCTTTATACCCCAAGGGAAATTATTTAATTTGAAATCAGAAAGACTTTTATAAGCATAGTCTACTTTCTTACTAATCATCACTTTAGATCATTTCATTGATTTACTGTAGCTATTACACATATTTCTAATAAAGCCAATTTAAAATCAATTACTTTGGGAGAGAAAATTTATATTAAGCCAAAATAGTGAAAATACAATGAAAATTATTATGAAGTTGAAGACATTTCTTCTTGGTGTTTGCTTTCTAGCTGGGAAATCTGTCAATATCCTGCAGGTTTTTATTTCTTTCAGATGATAGCCGATAAGCAATGCATGCAATACCTTTAAACTGTTTAATATGTGTCTTCCTACAGTTGCTTTCTTGGGTTCATAACTTTTCTCTTGTTTCTTCTGGTAGCTGAAGCCAACAGAAGCAAAAGTAATAACTTTTTCAGATGTATCTAAAAGGTCTTTCTATCTACAGGTGCCCAATTCAATTATTTACCCAGTGGCATAATTTTTAATGTATATTGGAATATTAAAAAAGAGCAGTGTGTTTAGTTTAGACACCAGAGAAAATGCTTTATAAAATTTTGAGATTATATATATATAAGTAAATCTCTAAACACCTAAGAGAGTTGCTAATGTATTTGTTCAGAGAGCTTATGATTTATGATATAGTCACTGATATAAAGTAATAAATCAATACAAATATTTTCCTTGTGTGAACGTTGATTCATTGCAACATTATATTTTTACAACATTTATATGCCATATTTTAGGTTAAACTTCAGTAATCAACCTTTTTCTGCAGAAATTTTTAGCATGGTACAATTTACGAGCACATTCAAGAAACATTAGTAAAACGCTATTTTCCGATTATACAGCACTCTTATTGCTAAATGTTCCATGATTCACATTCCACTCATTTCCATTGCAACAATGTAGCAGTTTTCTGGAAAGTAAAAATTAAAGAGGAAAATAGAAAAATCCAGATGAAGTATGAGATACCTGTTTGTCATTAGGTCAGCTTTATCTGACATATGCTCCAAAGCTCAGTACTTTTACAGGACCCTAACAAAAGAGATATTCTGATATTATCATCTCAGCTTCTTTTACATAGTGAAAATTAACTGTCATAAAGCTCAGCTTTGAAGAACACAGGTTTTCTGGTTCTTAGAGCTTGTCCTATGATTGACTCCTCTTCCATCCATGGATCGCTTTCTTTCCCCACCACACTAAGCGTCACCAAAGTCACAGACAGCTATATTAGTTTCAATAATACCTTGGAACATAACTTCCTCCTGGCTAGACCTTTTAAACCAGGCCTCTTTCATAGTGACAATTTTTGAAGTTTAAATTGTCTCCTATGGTAACTTACCCTTGCACTGGTTTGGTTTATATTCGAAGAAAGCCAGCATTTCCCTTTAATGATTTTTCCAGCAAATTTCACTTTATTTTTAAAAACAAAGAATTTTTCTTAAGTGTTCCTTGGAGATAACTTGTTTGCTTACAGCTATCTTTTCCCCAGTGGGTGAAAATACATCTCTGAGCCAGAGCTTTTGAGCTTGGAGCAATAGCAGTATGGTTCTCTGTGTGACGCCCTAAATTGTCCTATATCTTCCTGGCTTGTCGTCCAGGCATAGTACTCTGCCCTATTAATGAGCCTGAAAAGGACAATTAGGGACTCCTTAGTCTCAGTATTTTTTGCCCTACAGATGGTTATTGGTGTGAATCTAAGGTCTTGATTTCTCATCAGCAAATTCTTCCATTGTCTACAGCATAGAAACTATGAAGAGGAAGAGGATTAAGAAATGTCTCTATCCCTTGCCTCTTGAATGCATTTTAAAAGAGGTTTCATAACTCGTGATTGGCTAACTGGCAGAGAGAGAACTCTGTGTTTCTTGGCTGCATCCGACTTAAATGGGGTTTCCAGCATGCAACGGAGAAAGTAGTTCATTACGGATGCCACAGAGGCTCGTTGTTCTTAGTGGATATTAGATATTTCTTCATTAGCTTCTTCATTTTGTTTACTTGCTAAAGGTCTTTGTCAGATAATTGTGTCTTTTGCTGTTGTTTGTTTTGCTAATTTGTTTCTTTATTTGTAAGTACAATTTGCCCCGTCATTCATGGCTTCAGGACTGACCTGACTGGAGTAACAAAGAATGAAAGAGGACTAGCATGTGCAGAAAATCTGGGACTGAGAGGATAGTGAGCTCTGATGGAGAAACAGCGGCAGCCCTGAAACTCAGAATGTTTATTGTATACAAATTGACTGAGGAAGTCGGTTAGTTAATGTTGGTAGGATATCTCTGTAGGGGAGTAGTCTCAGGCTGTAGTCATAGGGAGACGGAAGGTGTGACTGGCACTTTCTGCACACACTGTCAACATCTACACCCTGATCAAGGGGAATACTTTGCTATTCCCATGGGTGTGATGCATTGCTTACCTTGCCATATCCATGAGTACTCATTTATATAGAGGCACATTTGCTCTCAAAATAATTTTCTCCAGTTTCCTTAGCCTAGTGGTTTGAATAAGAATGGCTCCTATAGGTTCATATATTTGACTGCTTAGTCATCAGGGAGTGGCACTCCTTGAGAGGAATTAGGAGATATGATCTTGTTGAAGTAGGTGTGGCCTTGTTGGAGGAGGAGCTGTGTCACTACACGTGGGCTTGGGGTTTTAAACCCCAAACTAGTTCCGGTGTATCGTTCTTCCTGCTGCATGTGGATCTGAAGGTATAAAGCTCAACCTCTTCTTCAGCACCATGTCTGCCTGCGTGTTGCCATGCTTTCTGCCATGCTGACAATTAACTAGATCTCTGAAACTGGAAGCCAGTCCCAATTAAATGCCTTCCTGTGTAAGAGTGGCTGTGATCATGGCATCTCGTTAGGCAAAAGAGCACTGACTAGGTAGGGCACCTAGGAAGCAAGTCTTTGGAGCTTTTTCTTTTTACAATGCAGAGATGGTCACAGGATGACTTTTTCAAATGCCCAGGAGGCCTAGCCTAGTTTACATTGTGCTGAAATGTTTTTGTACTTCATTTTCCAAGGGTTAGTCCGCAGGTTCTGTTAATTATAATGTGCTCAACAAATCAAGAATGGATTTTTTTTTTTTGCAGAAGAATAGCTGCCTAATATTTTGTTCAATAGTTTGCTCTCTATTGTTAAATCTCCTTTCCTCTGAGGCAGACCCCTTTGGGAATACTCTAATTACGGGGACAGTACAGTTTTACCTGAAGAGATTACTAATGCAACTTTGTAGCTATACTTTTTGTTTCAGTTTAAAGTACTTGCAGAATCTTATAAGGAACAAGCCAAGGTCACTAAATTAGTATGATTCCTGTCAGGTGCCCAAGAGTAAATCTGATTTTTTTCATAACTGAACTGAACCTGTCTAGAATGTGAATGCCATTGTTTTGAACATGTGTTTATTGATCTGAAGCTGAATATGCTTTGAAACGTACTGCCATCTTTCCTTCCGAGCAACCTGATATGTGACCTAAAGCAGAACATGTTTGGAGACGCACAACTTAATCTGAGCATTTCAAGAAAGTGTTCGCTCCCTCATATGCTTTCCTCTGTGATTATGTATAGTCTCCTTTATTAAACTGAAGTCTTCAGACAAAAGAAAAGTCATAATTTCCAAGCATTCTACAAGGGCAAATGACTGAACTTCATGATGATGAAGAGTTTAAATATTGCAGACCAGAGTAAAATTCCTTTACTACATTTAGTTACTTTGATAGTCATTCACTGACCTCCCCTCTCTCTGGCCAAATATCACTGTGACCATCAAAATCATTAAAATACATTCTTAGAAAACAACTGTGTTCCAATAGTCCAATAGCTACAGATGTCATCATGTAGCATGTAAAACATTCAATATATTCTCCTGAGTAAATTGGTAGGGAGCATAGGGATCTTGGGGGAGGGCTGAAGGGGATGGGAGAGGCAGGGAGAGGAACAGAAAAAAATGTAGAGCTCAATAAAAATAAAAAAAAAATTCAATAGAGTTTTTCTTATTGTGCTGTAACCAATACTCATCAATAGTTTTGGTAAATGCCTTCAATTTATGAGTGTTTAATGACTCAATGTTGCATAAACACTTCTACAGTGGGGCATATCTTTTGACACGACATGAACCTACGTTCCTGGGCCATTATCATTCTCTCAAGAGTAAGCCACCCTTTATTTTCTTTGAGGTGAGTGCTATGGTTTTGCATGTGCACCCTAATAGTATCTTCAGCTCTCTGTGCTTGGGGAAAGCATAGCTTTATAATAACTCTGGTGCTTTCTTTACTTGCCATGAATAATAAATCTTTCTCAATTCTTTCATCCCTTGGTTGGATTTAGCTTTGCCTCAATCTTATAGTAACCGATGCGTCAAGTTATAAGTATTTTTTACTTGATTTAATGTTCCATGTATGTAATGATGGAGAAGCCTTTTAGCTTCTTTGGACTCACCCACAGTCATAACAATATGAAGTTTGCACATAGAGACATTTGAGTATAATGATAAAGATAGAGGGTTCCATTAACATTCTCATCAATAATACTCATGAAGAGAATTATGGACAATGTGAACTACTGAAATATTGCAAATATAAACTTAGATATTTTAACTGCATGCTATTACCAATTCCTACTAATTAGTGCTAAAATGTTTAGATATATAGAACAGTGAATCTACATAAACATGATATCTGGATTCAGCAATTGTTATATGCTATTTTGATTTTTAATTATTTTGATTTTCTGAGACAGGGTTTCTCTGTAACTTTGGAGCCTCTCCTGGAACTCACTTTGTAGACCAGGCTGGCCTCGAACGCACAGAAATCTGCCTGTCTCTGCCTACCGAGTGCTGGTATTAAAGATGCACACCACCACCACCCTTTTAAACCATCATTCTGACAAATTTGCTTTGTCTAACTGTTTAGTTGCTAAATCTTTAGAAAATTAGCATTGTAGTTATAATTCTTTATTATTATTGTTTAGGCTCATCTTATAAAAGATTGTTATGTCTCACTATTTTTTTATGCTGTATTTTTAGTTTCAGCAAAAACAAGGCCTGTATACATATATAAGTATCACTTCCTATAAAAATAAAATTATCCCTAAAGATTTTGTCTCTACTTCTTGTACTGGCTTTTTGGGATCCTATTCTCTTTGGATGTATACCTTGTTCAACCTAGATGTAGTAGAAAGGGCCTTGGACTTTCCACAGGGCAGGGTGCCTTGCCCTCTCTTAGCAATGGAGAGGGGTGGGGTGGGAGGATGTGTGGAGGGAGTGGGAGAAGGAGATGGAGTAGGAATTTGTATTGGTATTTGTTAAAGTAATAAAATAAAATAATACAAAAAGATTTTGTGATTAAACACTATCCCTGAGCTCCCCCATAGTAAACTGAAAACTTTCAATTTTTTAGTACAAATTTCATGTACTTCATGAAAATTTGTAGTTAAATGGTTTTTAAAATATTTAGGCAAAATTAAGACATTGCCTAAGAAACTGAGATACTATAGCACTGTTACTGCTTTAGCTATAAGATTATTATATATATCGTTAGCATTTATTAATTGTATAGAATGAATTGACAAACATAACTTCAAGGGTTTCTTACTGATTAGTGATACTAAAGTAATGAATTAAACTGTTTGAGTTTTTTAAACAATAAACATGTTTTAAATGTTAAATATCACAAGTTTAAATAATGAAGTTAATAAAAGTTAATTCAGTTTAAGAAACAGTGAGACTTTTATTAACTAAGTTTGATAATTACACTTCCCCCATGAGTGAATTTAAATGAGCTTCATTGGGTGCTAAGCCATTAATCAAGCTTTTATTTGTACTTTGAGAGTGTTTGGCATTGTTCAGTTAACCTTTCTCTAAATTATGCACCTTTGCCTATTTGCTTTTTGTGTTTTAGCTAATGAACAGCAACCTTCACAAACAACATATCGAAGGGGGATTCACTTGTTTCTCCAATGAGTAACTATTTCATTTCACAACACCAACTTTTCTCTAAGTCTTTGGTAATCATGTTCGATAAAACTTCTTTTAATCTTGTGGCCCACACAATGCAAGCCCTGTCACAGTCAGAAATATAACTGTTACTTCCTGGCTCTCTTCAGAAGTGTGAGGAGGCTCTTTCCTTTTATTTATGGGGTGAGATTTGTGACCTTGTAAGTAATGAGAGGCGGCATGGTGTTCCCTAAAGAGCCAAACATGGAAAGAATCAACAATCCTTGTAATCAGCCTTCCTTTGCTCTAATAGGATTTGTTGTTCTTTGTCTGTTTATCTCTTTCAGGAAGGAACAGGCTGTTAATAGCGAAAGCTGAACCATTCAAAGAGGGCCACACAATTTTATTATTTATACTCAGGAGTATCCCAAAGAACTTCTTATTCTGTGCTGTAAATTTGACTTTAGGATGTCCCACAGAGTTCATGTGTTAAAGTCTTACGTCCAGCTTCTGGGTCTGTTGGCTGTTGGCAGAACCATCAGGAGGTGGGGTGTAGTGAGGAGTCTTGTTTGTGGGATATGCTCTTGAAGGGTTCGGTGAGACCCCACTCTCTTCCTTTTCACTTCCATTCCACGAGGAGAATGATTTTAGTTTTCACATGCTCCTCATCTTGCTGTGCTTCTGTGCCACAGAATCCAAGAAAACAGTCACTCCATTAAGAACTGGAACCTCCAAGTCTATGAATACCACAACCCTCTACTTTGTTCAAGCTGTTTACCATATTTGCTTTTCTATAGTAAAGGAAGATGATTCATATGTACTGCCTATATTAACTTCTTTTCAGTTGAGAATCATCTAATTATTCCTTACTTTATTTGATCATACAACAATGACTTTGAGAAAATTCTTCTTTCTCTACTGCCAGACACCACTTCGGTTCTAATCAGCATCTTCTCTTTTCTTTGAGATGGCTCAGAACTGGCAATTCCTTCAATGAAAACATGCAAGCAAGCAAGTGAGCAAGCAAGAAAATAAACAAAAAACAACAACAAAAAAATCCATCTAGTTCAAAGGAGTAATGTGAATCACTATTCCAAATGACTTGCCTGTAACTCAGTAGGTGGCAGTCTTTCCATTTTGACCAAGCCCAGTTCCCAAAATGCATAAAACATTAGAGGAGACAAGTTAGCAAAGGAAACTGGCTATGGTGGTATGATGCGGGGTTAATTAGAGGTCCTCCCTGGGCTGGGAGTAAGCAAGTGTTCTGGGCTCCTTCCAGCAATATCAATGAAGAAAAATAAGAATGCAAGTTTTCTTGTTGATATGGTTTTCTCAGTAGCCAGGCCTATAAGTCTTGACGTTAGCTGTTAGTTCTTGTGAGGTTTTTCATGGTGGTTCACTTGGTTATGGGACATAGAATGGCTGTGTACCAGAAGCAAATGAGTTGACTCAGTAAAGGAAAGAGCACGTGGCCGATACAGAATGGAAGATTTGTAATTCAAGTTTCAGTACTACCCATAGGTAAGGAAATAAATGATTGCAAAAGTAGGGAATGGACTGAAAAAGGGAATTATGTCTTAAGATTTTTCTCATATTTAAACTGTCACTTATGTATAACCTAAGGGAAACATGCTAGCATTTAGGAAATAATGACATTTTGTTCAGATATATGTTTTGCATTTTATAATTTGAACTTTTTGCTAGCCAACACATAAACATGTTACCTACTTATGAAAGAGCATATTGTCTTTTGATGCATGTGTATGCTATGCAATATAAACATGTCTACCTTACCTATTATTAATGATTTCTTTGTCATGGAAGCGTGTTGAATCTCTTCAGCTTTTTAAAATATTACCATAGTCACCTTCTGTGTACTAAATCTCTTTCTCCTGTCCACGTTTAATTCAGTATCTCTTGATCAGCTTTTGTCCATTCCTTCTTATCCCTAGCATCTATCAACCACTACTCTGTTCTCAACTTATATTAATTCAGATCAGTGTTTAAAGATTTGGCATGAGAATGAAGCCATGAGAGAGCTATCTTACTCTGTTTCATTTATTTCATTCATTATAACATAAGACTGATATACTCTTGTGCTTGTGTGAGCTTCTGTTTGTTCATGTGTGGATGTGTGAATGTGTGGGTGTGTATGAGTATGTGTTGTGCAATGAGTACATATGCAGAGGCCAGAAAAGAAATTTGGGTGTCCTGCTGTGTAACTCTCCACCTTCTTCTCTTGAGAGGATGTATCACTGAACCTGGGGTGAGGCTGAGCACTAGCAAGGCCAAGGATCCTGTTCTTTTTTTTTATTAATTAATTAATTAAACTTTTGTATTTTTATCCTGATGTTAGTCTCCTCATTCCTCTCCTCCTGTTCCCTCCCTCTACCTCCCCTATTTCCCCCATCAACTCCATTTAGAAAATGACAGGCCTCCTATGGGCATCAACAAAGCATAGTATATCAAGTTGAGGCAGGAACAAGCTCCTCCACTTGCATCAAGATTTGGCTAGGCAATCCAGTATGAGGAAGAGGTTCTAAAAAGCCAGCTCATACCCAGTGACAGATCCTGGTCCCACTGTTAGGGTCCCCACAAACAGACAAAATAATACAACTGTCACATGCATGTAGAGGACTGAGGTTTGTCCCGTGCAGGCTTCCTAGCTGTTGGTCTAGAGTCAGTGAGCTCCCAGGAGATCAGGTCAGCCGTCTCTGATGGTTTCTCCATCATGACCTTGACACTCCTGGATTGTATATTCCCTTCTTCCCCTCTTTAACAAGACTCTTGGAGTTAGACCCAGTTCTTGGCTGTGGATATCGGCAACTGCTTCTATTAGTTACTGGATAAAGGCTTTCTGTTGACAATTAGGGTAGTCACCAATCTGTTTATAGGAAATAGCTAGTTCAGGCACCCTCTCCACTATTGCTATACCATTCTTGGGCATATGCCCAAAGAATGCTCAATCATAACACAAGGACTCTTGCTTAAGTATGTTCATAATAGCATTAGTCTTAATAATCAGAACCAGGAAACAACCTAGATGCTGCCCCTCCACCAAAGAACTGATAAAGAAAACGTGGTACATTTACACAATGAAGTACAATTCACCTATAAAAAAATGACATCATGAAATCTGCAGGCAAATGGATGGAACTAGAAAAAAATTATCCTGAATGAGATAACCCAGACCCAGAAAGACAGAATGTTATGTACTCACTCACAAGTGGATCTTGGGTATAAAATAAAGGATAACTAGGTTATAATCTACAACCTCAGACAGGGTAGGTAACAAGGAAAATTCAAAGAGGTACCATGGATCTCCCTGAGAAGAGGAAACAGAAAAGATCTCCTGGGTAAACTGGGGGCAGGGGTCGGGTGGGGGATGGGAACATGAAGGATAGGGTTGGGCAAGTTACAGGTGGAAAGGTGGGAGAAAGTAATAAAAGAAATGTCTTGTTGGAGGGAGAGCACATTGGGGTTAGCGAGAATCCTGGTGCCAGGGAAACTCTCAGGAATCCACTAGGGTGATCCTGAGCTTATGATCACCTCTAGCACTGTGGTTATAAGAGCATGTGGAGCTGCACTAGACATTTAATATGGATACTTGGGATTTGAATTGGGGTCCTTATATGTACACAGCAAGCCCTTTCACCTGTGGAGCCATTCAGTTACTAATGTGTATTTTCTAAAGCAAGATCCTCCTAATTTAAATACAAGTCTATGAAACATCACAGTATCTATAGCTAAATTATTATCAAGATTCAAGTTATTGTTAAACCCTTTTTAAAATTTATTTATTAATAAAGTGACAAACACTGTTCTAGGTGACGGATTCTAGAAATACCTGGCCAATAAGCAGATGCAATTTTCTACAAGAAATAGAAAATTACGTTTGATATTACCAAGATGTTCAACTCCCTCCTTTGTTTTTTCCCTTTAAACTGTGGGGAAAAAACAAAGCAAGAACAAAAACCAAATAAAACAGTTCTCTTAAGCACTTATTTACAAGACATTTCTGTTGAGTTTTAATCCAGATTTGGGGTTCTGTAGGGAGTGAAAGGAATTGAGCAACCCTACTTACCTTAAACTAAAAAGCTTTTGTTAAAATATTCTGAACTATCAATGTTATGATAAAATGCCAATAGCTTGTGACCACATAAGTCATCATTTCAGCATGGGTAGGTGAAGGACTTAGTAGGTCCAACCCAAAGTTGAAGAGTTATAGGTAATTAACAACTGCTGAATGACGGTCAGTTTTCCTCTCGACAGAATTCCCTGAGAGGTTGCCCATTACTTCTGAGCTTGTGGCCAACACTAACTGACTAACTGGAATTAAAACAGTAGGCTCAGTAAGTTTTACAATATGTGTGCACACATATGTGTTTGTATATACATATGTAATTCAAATTCATTTTTCTTCTATACTCATTATATACATACATATAATGAGTATAGAAGAATAGAAATAATGAGTATTGAAGAAGAGGCAATGAATTCTAATTGGAGATATGGAGGGACAGAGAAGAAGTTGAAGGGGAAAGGAGGAGTGAATAAGTTAAAAATATATTGTATTCTTATCTGAACATTCTCAAAATATTGTTTTAAGCTTCTATAAGAAGAAAGGGACTGCTCCAAGCTCAGGTGTAATGTTCAGTACGTATTCACTACCAATATTTTGTTTATTAAACCACGGTAAACTTTCCCCTGTGTTTCCTGTAGATTTGCAGTTCCTCTTTTAGAGGACATTCACCTATGTTTATGAGACTTCCTCAATTTTTCACTTTATTGCAATGAACAGTCACAAGCAGGAAATCAATACAGAGACTTTCCCAGCCTATGTCCTCCTCTTCCTCTCTGGGTGGGTTAGTTGTTTCATCTGTTCCCTTTGTGACACTAGGAACCCCCTGAGAACCTTTGCCTTTCTACAAGCATTTGCTCTTCTCCTATGCTGTGGAGAAGTTGCTCAGTTTTTCCCTTGACTTCCAGAGTTTTGATATTTTTTTACTTCACATGTCCTTCAATTTGTATCTGTCTTTTGCTTACTCATGATTATATTAAATTTTGCATTCTTAGTAGGAAAATTGCAGAGGTATCACTGTGTCTTCTTCCTTGCCTCCTGTCCTCATCACAGAAATCACCTCTGCAGAGTTTCTGATTGGCTTCCACTGTTATTTCTTAAACTGGAAGACACTAATTCCTTATCTAATTATGGTGTCATGTTTTTTTTACACCCTGAAAAATAAAACTAATGTCACTTGGAAAAATATTTTCTATGTGGAACTTTGCATCTATTATTGCTGAATAATAGTTGCATAGTCATTAATAGTTATCGTAATAAAAGAGATTAGATACAACTCTATTTCCAAATAAGCTTCAAGACTGGTAATACCACACTGTAGGAGAGTAACTGAAGTTGATTGACATACATATTCACAAACTTTTACTCTAATTTTTTTTTCTTACACCACAGGCTTGCTTTATGAGTTGTTGACTTCATTTTCAAAACTTCAATTTAATCAATTTGTTCTGTGTCCTTGTGTTTGAGCATGTGTTTATATATGTGTATGTGAGTGTGCATGTCATAACACAGATGAGGAGATCAAAGAGAAAGACCCTGGAGCTGGTTCTCCACTCCACCTTATTGTGAAGGGTCTTCTTTTCTGCACCCTGCAGGCTATCTGAAGAGTGCACTGTCAGCTTATTCTGTCTCCATCTCATTGTTTTGTCTTATGAGTGCTGAAGTTCTTGATGTGTACATTGTATCCACTTATTTCTGGCTTTTTGTCAGTTCTGAGAGAGAATTAGGGTGGTTAGGTTTGTGCAGCAAGTACTTTTTCACACTGAACCACATCCTTGGCCCAGCTTCTTCCTTTTGGAATCTGCCCATGTACCTTTTTATGCTGTGTATGTATTTCTATAATTAAGTTTTTTGGGTAAAAAATTGTTCTATATTTTCTTCATTTAAAATACTTAAATATTATTTTATACTTGAGAGCTAGATTTACTGATGATGCTATTTTAGAGTTCTATTTTTATTTTGCTTCTTTGCTTACAATAAATTATAATACATCATTTCTCCCCTTTATTCTCCATTTAATCCTTCTCCATAACTCCCCCCATCCCTGGGTCCCTCTCAAATTCATGGCTTTTCCCCCTTTAATTGTTATTGCTGAATATATATCTTAAATATGTAAACAAAGCCCACTGAGTCCATTTAGTGTTACTAGTGTGTCTATGATTTCAGGAATGACCATTTGATATTTACGCAATTGGGGCCTCATCCTTAGGGAAATCTAATTCTCCTTTTCTCATTATTGTTAAGTTGGCTGCAGGTCTTCGTTTAGGTATTGGGCCCAGTAATATTTCCTCATTCACTGTTAACATGACTCCTGGTGTTTGGACACCCCGTTCAAAACCCCTCTTAGTTCTGTGAACATAGGCAGGTGTGAACTAAGTTTTCTGTATTGTTGAAAAAGAAAAAAAAAACTATAGTTTTTCTAATTTTGATCACGTTAAATATGCTTATTTTCTGATTGAGTCAATATTTAATCTATTTTTTGGTTGTTGTAAGTGTTACTAAATATATATAATTTAGTATCTCAATTGATTTTAACACTGTAGTAGACATTTTACTTTTCTAAATTTCATCATTTCTGAAAACATCCCAACTACTACTTTGTTCGATCAATATATTCCCATTCTGTCTGTTCTGTAAGGATTTCAGTGTATATCTTCAATCTTATTCCATTCTGTATAATATGGACATATTGAAGTATGTATTTATTATCATATTATCACACAATGTGTCATATCATATTATATATTAATATATACCATGTATAAGTAAAAATACTTTAATGCAATATTTTTTCTTTAGAAAGTTTTTATCTGGTCATGAATTTGTCCATAATAATTTTTTATGTTATCATATATAAATAATAATAAATATTTTTAAAAATATATCTTAAAAATTTTAGCGACTATTCCTAAGTGCTAGGTGTCACTCACTGGCATTTTTAGCAGTGTCTGGCACAGTCCTCTTTTGTTTCCTCCTTTTTGTTATTCTATTATTGGATCATAATTCAATCAAGGCTGTTTTACATATGAATCCACAATTCTAAAGTCTTAAGTACTTGGACATAGGTAGTTATTTGATTTGTATTAGCTTTCCATCCCACTGAACTATTTTGTTTCTTTGGATAGATTCTTTTCAATATTTTAAAAGTTTTACTTTATTTTTATAATGTATATGAGTGTGTGTCTGTGTGTAAGTATGCACACCTAAGTTCAGTGTGTGTCTGTGTGAGGGTGTGTGCACCTACATTTAGTGTGTGTCTGTGTGCACCTAGGTTCAGGTGTGTGTCTGTGTGTGGGTATGTGTACCTAAGTTCGGTGTGTGTCTGTGTGAGGGTGTGTGCACCTAAGTTTAGTGTGTGTCTGTGTGCACCTAAGTTCATGTGTGTGTTGGTGTGTGTACCCATGCTCAGGTATATGTAGAGGTCAGAAATAAAGAGAGGATCCTTAGAACTAGAGTTACAAGCAGTTGTGAGCTGGCTGGTATAAGAACTGGGAAATGAATTTGGGTCTTGTGCAACAACAACACAGTCTATTAACAGCTGAGACATCTACCTAGTATCCCCTGTATAGTTTTTAAATGTTAGTGCATATGTTACACTGCCCCTATGTTTTCATGGGGATTTGAAGTTCCTATGGGAGTCAGAATTTTTATCTTCTATCTATCTATCTATCTATCTATCTATCTATCTATCTATCTATCTATCTATCTATCTATTTTTCATGTTTTTTTTTCAAGACAGGGTAGGAGTCAGAATTTTTAAAACCTTGGAACCACTTTAGTCCTCTCCACTGGAAACCTGTGGCTGGCACTTCTATGACTGCAGCTCCTCACCCAGAATTGGCCCTAATTCCAGTCTGTTCTCAAATTGTCCTATATAGAGGTCAACTCACATAGAACCCTAGGAATTTTCTTTTCTTTAAAGACTGAATAATATGGGAATAGTAAACCTTTTAGAAAATTCCATACAAAGTGTTGGCAACTGAGAGTCACGTTGATCTCTGTGGTCACTGAAGTTCATGCTTATCTTCCAAGTTAATTTAAATTTGGTATTTTAAACTTTATTTATTGACTAATTTAGACAGAACTTCAAGATGACTGAATTTCAAGGTAGCAGAGGTTACCCAGCCTGGAGTTCTTTATCCTTAATCTCCTGCATTTTAAAATCTTAGATTACAAGTGTACATTATGACAGCTGGTAAAATTTTTGAAGTTTAGTATTGTTTCCTTTTGGAGACTGGATTCTGAAGACGGAGGGATGGCTCAGTGGTTAAAAACACTTGCTGATCTTGAAAAATCAGGGTTTGATTCCAGAACCCACTTCGTGGTTCACAACCACCTCTAACTCTAATATCAGGGATTTTGGTGACTTCTTCTAACCTCCCTACATATCAAGATAAATAAAATGTAAGACAAGAGAGAGAGGGAGAGTAGAAAGAGAAAGAGTGAGAAAAGAGAGAATAGAAGAGGGAACAGAGATTTATATTCTAATTAATTCTTGTTCATATGTTTGAATTAAGGGTAAGTTTCATTTAAAATAAATATGCTGCTTTTTGAAAATGTTCACATCTCCTGTAAGAATAATCTTTGAAATATAATTGAAGGCACGATGACTCTCTGTGTTTAAAAACAGACAATTAGATTGTTATAAGTGCCTTTATTCTGGAATGACTAATAACACACCTTTCACCCCTAAGTGACTTTATAAGAAAACAAAGTATAGCCATAGTTCTGACTCATAGTGCATATATAAAATATCTTATAAGCAGAGAAGAGTCTTATTTTAATCATGCTTCAAGCAAGTGAGGTACTTTTGATTTGAATTTTTGCCTTTTAATGCTAATTGTGAGAAGTGGATGCTGAAAGGGCTGGAGTTAAGCAAATGCATTACATAACCAGAATAGGGAGAATTTTTTTTTCTTTTCAGCTAGGCAGAAATTGCATTAAAATATTAAAGCAAAGATCTTCTCAAATTAAGTTGTTCTTATGATATTTTCTCCAGATAAAAGCATGAATGTTATTGCTTGACATTTCCCATTCTCTCTGATGCTTTCACTTGTATAAATACAATGAACAACTTCCTCAGACCTCAGACTATAGCCCAGCCAGAGCTCTCCTGCAAATACCTAAGATCTATCCCAAATGCCATATGACATCTCAGCTTTCCTTGCAGAAAGGTGAAGAATTTCTGTGTAGACTGGACAGGAAGAAATCCTATGCCTTTTATATAGAAAATGGCATAAGGAAAATTAGGTTTTGAAAAGAGCTACTAAAAAAATTGAGATTTGATTATCATACCCAAGAATACATCTTCTGGAGGCAATCATGAGAAAAGCAAGAGAGCATTTGTTTTCTCTATTAGGTTGGGAGATCTGTTCCTGTTTGTGTGGCTAACACCGGTACCTGCTGGTAGTGTAGTAAATCTATGGGCAACTAAGAGGTCTGCAAACAAGTTACATGGAATATCTTTCTATTTGAGAAATAATGGAACACAGGGGTGATCTTAAGGGTTTCATTTTTGTCAAAGATTGAGTAGGAATTACATGACTGACTAGTATATGATTGACCTACCTCGTTGTTCAGCTTTACTTACTACAGCTTTAAAATAACCATCTGGGTTTGTACTATGAAAACATAACCCCAAACAGCTTATATTTTAAACTGCTAGGGTGACTCCTCACCACGAGAACCATGCCTGTGACGTTTCTTCTCCACTCTTCAGTACCATTAATCTAAACCATCCTGGCTCTAATTTACTAAGCTCCAGCCTCCATATCTCCTCTCTTCACAAAGCATCTCTTCTGTGCATGGTTGTCATTCTTTTTCACAAATTATCTTCTCCTTTTAAAGCATATTTATTGCCTAATGCAAAGGAACATTAATCTTTTGACTCCGTTTTAGACACACCGTATTTTCAAGTACCTGCCTTATTCAGGGAGGATTTCCTGTTTGCTTTATAAATCAGCTTTCTGATGCTGGGATAACATGTCTAAGGAGGGGAGATTTATTTTGGCTCTAGTTTTGAAGATTCTCTTCCATGGTTTGTTCCTTGAGGGGTTTTAGACAACAGAGTTCATCATGGCAAAGCTCGTGTCTGATGGAGAGAGAGAGAGAGAGAGAGAGAGAGAGAGAGAGAGAGAGAGAGTCAATCAAGAAAGAAGAAGAAAAAGAGAAGGGAGATAGACAAGAGAGAGATTGGGAAGAAAGGAACAGAGAAGAGCAAGAGAAGACAAGAAGGACGCAGAGAGAAAACAGAGATGAGAGAGAGGACACACACATTTACCCTCTCTCTCTCTCTCTCTCTCTCTCTCTCTCTCTCTCTCTCTCTTTCTCACACACACACACACATAGAGAGAGAGAGAGACAGAGACAGAGACAGAGAGAGACAGAGAGAGAGACAGAGACAAGACAGAGAATCTAGGGTTTTAAGTGAAATGTTTATTAGAACATTTGGGGACATTTTTGAGTATTTGTCTGTGGTTTTATTATGCCTGAGTTTTTAGAAGTTCTTGGTATTATATTAAAGTTATGTATTCTTCAGCAGACACACATTTTGGAATTTTTCTCTCTTTCGCTTGTCTTATAATTCTCTCAACAGAATAGTGTCTCCCACAAAATAGTTTTTTTTATATATATATATATCAATGAAGTTTTTTTCAGGAATTGTGCTTTTGATATGCACCTAAATTTTCATTGTCAAACTCAAGGTCACAGAGATTTTTCTTATGTTTATTTTTAGGAATATAACCTTAGTGCAAGAAGCTCCTATAGTTACAAGAAGGAATATGTTAGAACCAAAAAAAATCACACAGAAAAGAAAATGATGATTATTTTACAAAACAGTCATGAAAGGTTGGTTTTATGTATGTATAAATAAAGTGAATGTAATTTAAGGACATTTATAAAGTACCTGTAAGCAACTTTAGCCCATTAAAGACAAGTTGCTTTCATTATTAGGCCGTTACTGGAAATTGAACGATTTCTTCCCCCATTTGTTGATAACTTCCATTATCGCTTATTAGCATGATTATATGTAAGAAAAGGGGAAACCCTTTCAATTTTATAAGGAATATATGTTGCCAGCTGCCAAGGCTGAATTCTCTTAACCAGTAGATGTCATTCTCTCTCTATTGTAATGTGAATTTCTGATATTTCTTTAGTAGTTCTCGGAACATGTTATGAAATCCAGTTTCATTTTAGCCTGCGTTTCTCTTCGTTATCTTTTCAAGTTGGTAGAGTTTCTCTTAAATAATAGGAAGAATGCCAGAGTGTGAAAAGAGGTCAGTTTGACAATTTTCCTTTCATTATGCATTTCTTGGTGAAGAATATTTACCTAAATATTTATGACACAGTAAACTGCTGACTAAGTTGATGTGAGTAACTTTATGCTCTACCTGGATGTCAGGATGGATCACTTCATAATGTCTTTTATGTAAAGTCAGATAGGGAGAAATCTGTTTATAATGCTAGCAAGTTGATAAGGAAATCAAGTTCCCAGGAAGCATTAAAGGGAATCACTGTATACATTAAACATTTTTTCCCAAGCATAGCTGTGGATGTTATTTCCTTGAAATGACCTTGGCTTACCAAGATCCAGTCACCCTTCCCTTTTTTGTGTTCTCCTCTTACTCTAGACCCACTACAATGTTCAATTTTAATCCTGTAGTTCCTCTGTCTGCCTACTTGAACCCTTAAAGAACAAGAATTGAAGAGGTAAGAACACCACCTTTTATCCTGTGTCATTAATTCAGTTAGTAAGTACTGAATCATGAAGATTTAATTTAGGGACATTTTAGGCAGTGTCAACAACTTGGTGAATCCCACAGCCATTACTTACAGGACCCTGGGTAGGAGCGGGTAGCTCTAAACAAGAGTTAAAACAGTATAGAAGAATTACATAGAGCATGATGCACACACACAGAATAGACCTAGTCTTGGGTAAAAGGAAATGGTTTCTAGAGAATGCTTTTGAGGAAAGTTCCTAAATGTTAGTAAAAATAAAAATGCTCAAAACAAAATTCCAGGCAAGGTCATTTTAATGTATTATTTTGTTCTAAATGCTGGAACAATAAACAAGTACATGCTATTATTAAATAAGTGCATCAACAAATTGCTGTAAAAAAATCCAACCATGTATTTCTGTTTATGGACTTGTTAGAGTGGTTGGGGTGTGGTTCTCTTGTAGAGTATTTGCATACTCTGTTAACAAGTCTGTGAGGTTGAGCTTCAGTAAGAGAGGAGTATGTTGTGAGAATTTTAAAAAGATAAATAAGCAGGACAATTAGTGAGATTTTTCATTTTAATAGGGCATTTATTCTTGAAGTCTAAGAGATGAGAAAAAATGTTTTCTAAGAGAATTCTATAGAAGACTCAATCATGTTACAAATGTATTTTCAGAATTTATTTATTTAATTACTAAAATAAGGTCTTTTGCTTTCGATTAACCTAGCATGGAATTCTGTGTGTAGTTCGTTCAGGCCTCAATTCCTACCTCAGATTCTGAGTGTTGGAATGACAGACATACACTACCTATAGGACCGAACCCTAAGAGCTTTCTTCAATGAGTGCCCATAATATGTCACATACATCTCACTTTCTTTAATGAGTAACCATGTTTAATATATCCCACTAGTCTACGTTGTAAAATTCTAAAAGGTGTTAAGACTACATACTCTGAAATAAGATTATGCATGTTAAACACAAATCATGCCAGTTGCTAAGCTGTTAAGTTCCTAACAAGCATTTGCCTGATTTTATATAAATGACTTATGAAAAACAGGAAGAAGTATTGATGTACTTAAATATGATTGTTTATAATTCCTCTGATTCATGGCATTTTTTAATTCAGATAGAGGTCACATTGTTTCCTGTTATGTCTCCCCAATATAATCTAACAAAATTGAATACATAGTGGCTAGAGAGATAGTTCAGTGGCTAACAGTAGGTACATACCTTGTAGAAAACGTGAGTTTAGTTCCCAGCACCTACTCTGGAAAGTTTACCGTCACCTGTAACTTCAGATACAAGGCTTCAGATGTTCTCTGCTGCATTCCATCGGCACCTGCACTCAAATTTGTATAAATAGACACACACAGAATTTTGTGATTGACTGCTAGACATCTTGAAAATCACATATTATGCTTACCAAGCTTCCTAAGTTTAATGTAATGGTACGTCTGTTGAAAAATTAGAAACAAAAAGGAAGATTTAGAATTTAATATGGAGTTGAATTATGACCTCTTGTCTACTAAACCATATGGTTTCCTTGGGAACAGAAACACCACAGCACCCCAGCAGTCCATGCTGTGAATTATTTTAAGCAGCTACATGAATCTACTATCATAAGCTCCAGGGCATACTGGTTGACTCTCTATAACAGTTTAGATCTTATTTTGGATGTTTTCTTTATGTTAACTAATTGACTCTGTTCTGTGAGGTTTTGGGGCTCAGATCATGAAGGTAAAATGCAAGTCTACTCTAGCGCCTGAATATAAATTTCAGTTGTTTGTAGACATTGTCCCCCATAACTCAAACATAAAACCTGTAGGCAAAGGGACATGAAGAAATAGCTGTCATTTGGAGTCTCCATAAGTGGACCAGACACAAATGTTAAGTAGATTTCAAACTTTATCCTTAAGAAGGGATTTAAATATGATTTGTTCAACTATTGCATAGCAGCATTATTTGTAATAGCCAGAACCTAGAAACAACCTAAATGCCTCTCAACTGAAAAATGGATAAAAAAAAATTGTGACACATTAACACATTAGAGTACTACTCAGTGATAAAAAAACAATGACATCCTGAATTTTGCATGCAAATGGATGGAATTAGAAAACACTATCCTGAATGAGGTAACCTAGACCCAAAATAATGAATATGGTATGTACTCACTCATAAGTGGATACTAGCCATAAGCAAGGGACATTGAGCCTATAGTTTATGAGCCTAGAGAAGCGAAGTAATAAGGTGGACCCAAAGAAAACATATATAGGCACACCTGGAAATTGGAAACAGACAGGATCACCTGACAAAATTGGGAGCATAGGAATGGGGGAAGAAGGAAGGGAAGAAGGGGAAGAGGAGGGGATAAGGGGAGGGTTGAAAAGAACTTGAGGGAATGGGCTAGTCAAAATGGAGGAAGGACAGAGATGAGAGCAAGGAAAGAGATATCTTGAATGAGGGAGCCATTATAGGGTTAGCAGAAACCTGGCTGTAGAGCAATTCCCAGGTATCCACAAGGATGACCCTGCCTAAGACCCTAAGCAATAGAGAAGAGGGGGCCCAATTTTGAGTTGCCCTGTAGTCAGACTGATGATTATTTTAAATATCACCATAGAGCCTTTGTCCAACAACAGATGGAAACAGAGGCAGAGACCCACATTGGAGCACTAAACTGAGCTCCCAAGGTCCAAATGAAGAGTTGAAGGAATGAGAATATGAGTAAAGAGGTCAAGACCATGATGGGGACACCCACTGAAACAGTCTACCTGAGCTAATGGGAGCTCACCAACTCTAGCTGGTCTGGGAAGGAACAAGCATAGGACCAAACTAGTCCCGCTGAATGTGGTTGACAGTTGCATGAGGGGCCACTGGCAGTGGCACTGGATTTATCTCTGCTGTATGTACTGGCTTTTTGGGATCCTATTCTCTTTGCATGTATACCTTGCTCAGTCTAGATATAGTGGGGGGGGGGGCTTTGGCTCTTTCACAAAGCATTGTGCCTTACCTTCTCTTAGGATGGGAAGAGGGTGGGGTGGGAGGGTTTGTGGAGGGAATGGGAGGAGGGGAGGGAGTAGGAATTTGGACTGGTAATTTTTTAAAAAAAATCTAATAAATTAAAAAAAATAAAGATGAACAAAAGAGAAAAAAGAATGGATTTAAGAGCTGTTCTTTGGGAGGTTATAGTCTCAAGGATGTTTTGAAGATGGCAGTAAATGAACAGAACATTATGAATACTGAAGACTGGGAGAATCATTTTGGCTATTTATATAACTTCCGCAACATTATGATCCATGGTAGATACACCCGTCTATGAAAATGTGAGATTGTATTTGTGCATATACTTTTTTTTAAAGTATGAAATGAGATAGCAACAACATATATGGTCAGCCCAACTTTCTTTTCCTCACTTGGTGATTACAGATGCCTTTGTCAAGTGTGTATTATGGACAGAGGTCCCTGGATTACATATAGTATAATTCAGTGTCCATGGATATATCTAACAACGTTTACAATGAAAATAAGTATGAGATATGAATTTTTTTATTGTACTTGTTGTTAAAACAAGGGCTGAGATTGTACCCTTGAGCAAATCAAAGGTGTTAAATGAATAAGCTTGCAAATAGTTTAGGAAAAGGACACTTGACTTTCTGAGAAAAGAAGGCAGAGTCACTATTTTCTGAGAAAAAAAAATGTGAGTTGAAGGAAAAGAATTAGCTTTCACAGGGTGGCCTTTAATGGTTGTTTTTATTTGTAGAAGTCATTTAATGTATGGGGCCAGTAAAATCGATACCTGTCTGGTCCACTAGTGATTCCATACCGTCTCTGCCATATGCATCTTGGTTCTTGGTAGCTTTGTTTCTGTTGGATTTTATGACATGAACCAGGATTCTTCTAGCAGTGTGTTCTTACACAGCAAATGTTTTATTGGCTTTCAGTCACTGTGACAAACTCATGTAAGACAAAGCTGAATTCTCAGATTATAACTTATCAACATAGATAAATATACTGCTGTTATGAACAACGCTAATGTTTCCCTCTGTTTCCTTAGCTCTCTATCATAGAGAAGTCTCAAAAGATTAGTGAATTACAGAGGCACAGACTGTTCTTGCATGTATTATTTATACTGGGATCTTTATAGACTTTATATATCAAGTACTCTGAAACACCAATCTCTTCCCATTTTGTATTTCTGAAAACCATAGTAATTTTGGTCATTATAACAAGTAAATAATCACCATGGTGTTGGTTTTTGAGTCACTTCAGTAAGGGTATATATTGCATTTTCAAATCTTATAGTTAAAGAAAGCATGAAAATTAAAGCAATGTAGGTGGAACCTTTTAGATCTACTGATTCTCTGATCTGAATTAGTCAGAATCTGGAAGTTACAATGAGAACTAAACGAGAACTTCAATACAGCTTTAAAACTAACAAAAGAGCATCCACACAGGTGGTTTTATTGCATTGGTTTGAGCAGTGAACTGTGTAATTTGTTTCACTGCCAACAATATTTCATTTGGCTATGCTGGCCAAGAGAAGCACCAAGCACAATCTCTTTCTTCATCCAGCTGTGTTTGAAATGTGCTGGGAGTTTTTAATATGAAACGTGGCTTTCATCTGAAACTCAGAGAGCTGAACTGTACAGTTGCCTCACTTTTATAATCCAGAGAGACCACGGGATTTCGAATGCTTTGAGCTACTGCCTGGGCTAATAGAAAGAGGGTCTGAATGCTGAATGCTCCAGCATGATAGTTAATAGTGGAAGTGGATGGGCTGTTGTGTCTGTGTGAAGAGATAACTTCAAGGCCTGTAGTCTTTCTACTAATAACTACTTCTTTAATTCTTTCCCACTCTGCGCCATTACAGTTATGGCCAGAATGAAGCTGACTTTCTGCTTTAAATGTGATGTGTAGTTTAGCCACCCGTTAGTTTTTGATTTTGTTTTGTTTTGTTTTAGTGTTCTAAAATTCCCTGAAAAAAGAAAAAAGAAAGCAACTCAAGGGGAAAGGGCTTATTTCATCTTCATTTCAAGGATACTTGTCTCAACCCACTCTTCAGATGCTTCTTCTGAATTTTTCTTATGCATTTTTGAAACTCATGTATGCTCCTTGTAGTTCCATGCCTCTATGTATTTTTTCTAGTTACTCTTCTTGTCTGTGAGGTTTTCCTATGATATTTCATTCAGTCTTACCTCATTATTCCACTGATAATAGTAAGATATCAAAACCTTTAGATTATTTTTGTTAGGGCCACTGCAATTGCAAAGAACCTTTTATTTTCTTACAGCAAAACTTTTGTGCTTATGTAATTATAAAGAAATTAATTTCACATCTTTCTTCCTATGGACAATATGTTTTGAAGATGATAACCAATGTGAGTCCATTTTCTGTCTCTCCCCAGTAAATGATTCCTATTCTTCACTCCTGTCTAAGCAAGAGCATGGATCACTTCTAGATAAAGAGCCTAGCATAAATAAAATGTATAACATATATATGGGATAGATTTAGGAATTAAAGAAGGACTGGCTTACTTAGTTCAAAGAGAAGTGCAAGAAAAATGTTGAAGAGGTAAGCTTGATAATTAAATGCTCATCAAAAGATATTTTCTAAGTATATCTGACTTGAAGTCTATTTTTGAAGATACGTTATTGATTTGAAATATTTCCATGCTCCTTTTTATTCTCAGCTGAAGTATTTTCCTCCTTGGGAATTCTCACATTGCTTTAATAATGTTTCATACATTTTTCTTGCTCTTAAATCTTACTACATTACTACTTCCAGTGCAGTTCTGAACAAAAATGTTGCAATTGCTCACTCATGAGCATCCTTTCGTTAAGCGCTTCTCAAGAGCAGCCTTTTTGTTTTTCTTCATTATTCCCTTCCCAGCCATTATTTAGAATAATTTTTTAAAATTGGATCTTATATACACTAGTAAGTTTTACTATGATTATCTTAAGTACACTCTCAGAAATAGGCTCTGTTTTGATAATTTGCATTGAGAATCAAAACAAGCATGTGCGCACGCGCACATACACACACACACATAACACACCCCACTACCACCACCAGAATCACCACTACCACCATCACCACCACCATCATACCACACTATTAGAAAGAAAGAAAAAAAAAAAACCTGGTAAATCATCATCAGCTTGAGCAAAAAAAAAAAAAAAAAAAAAAAAAAAAAAAGAAAAAAGAAAAATCTCAAGTCATGTAGTAAATTCAAGGACAGTCAATTTGGTTCCCACACTGATTTCCACACCAGTATATGTGTGTGAATTCTGGAGTCCTGCACTTACAATCACAAATTTGATGATCCGAAATGATATATTTAGCATCTTACAGCCTCAACTTTTTCTGTAGGATAGAATTTGTTCATAATATCTGGTGTGGCTTCTTTTAGTTATAAACCACAAAAATCAAAACGAACCACATAGACTGAGGTATACACTTGCTGAAATCCACAAGCATCTCTAGCTTTAGGAACAGTTCAGTGTAGAGTGTCATAAGAGTTGCTGGAATGTTTCTCTTGTCATTACTTGGTTTTGTGAATCTCCTATAAGCTCAATTGCACCCTGTCTTGGGTCAAACAAGGCCTCTGTCATCTCCAAAGTTGTGCTCCCCCAGGGTAAACCCATAGGAATACATGGCTCAGAGGTTAAGAGCACTGACTGCTCTTCCAGAGGTCCTGAGTTCAATTCCCAGCAACTGCTCACAACCACCTGTAATGAGATCTGGTGCCCTCTTCTGGTCTGCAGGCATACATGCAGACAGAACACTGTATACATAATAAATAAAATTTTTTTTAAAAAAAGAAACCAGCTGTTAATGCCAGTTATTTTACTCTAAGAAGGAAATAAACTATGTCTGAGGTGTAGAGTCCTGTACTTTTTAGAATATCTTAATGTAACTTAATAGTATCTACCAATAATATTAATTTATTTTAAAATAAGTGGATTATAACTAAGATATATTTTCTCTTTCATAGAATATTTTGACATACTTGGATGTTTTGTGAAGAACTTAGGAAGTATCTTAAGTTTATTACGCAATAGGTATAGAATAAGGCTGTGGATGATGGTGGCCTGCATAGTAAGTCAGATTTCTTTCTGACACAAAATGCAGAAATTACTTTGATTAAGCTTTAATCAATTATTTCATACTCTAATCCATAAAATAGCTGCAATTAAATTTATTTATTCTTAATAACTGAGTCATACATGTGCCTTCCAAAAGATTCATCCATAACAAAACACTTTTTAATATGTATTTTACCAAATTATTATTCAGAAATTAATTTTCAAATTACAACTAGATAATTTTATTGTTTCACAATTTCTGTTGTGCTTTAGAAATTTATTTATGTGACTACAATTTGTCTTACCACTAGGGATGTCTCTGAGAAAGAATTTAATGGTCAAGAAAGTCCTATAAGGCATTCTAGAAAAACAAATATTAAGGTATGTCACTTAGTGGGCCATAAATAAAGCTATTTTCAATAAGAGTTTTGATGATCCAGAAGAATAAGAGACAATCTTCTTTCAATATTTTGTATTTGAATTCAGCTATTTTTCCTATTTTTTTTTGGACAATTGTTATAGCTTGTGTCCACCTGGAATTTTCACCTCCACTGACTACATACACTTTATGGTGCTGAAAGGTAGTTATGCAAAGGATGAGAAGAGTAGCGATCAATATCCCCCAGAATCAAACCCCATGACCTTCAATAGTGATCTACCTACTTACAAGATACAGTGCTAAAATGTGGCACAAATGTTCTTGGAGTAAGCAAAGAGATTTTTAAAATTTAGATTTAAATTCCACTCCATGAGCAGGATTCATGAATAATACATGGACCCTGCTGAAGTGATCAAGTAACTAAGACTAGATAGGTCATGGGCGTAGGTGAAAACCTACAGCTATTAATCTGCTAAAGGCAGATCACAACAGAATGACTCCCAGCGACATACAGTTACTGATATCAATGCCAGTTGATCAGTGCCTCATGTAACCCACACTAGAGAAGACTCTTTTGGCAGTAGATAGTAATAAACACCGAAAGTCACAATTGGACAATGTGCAGAAAATGATGGACTTGGGAGCACTCAGTGTTAAATGGGATGTATCTATCAAACCCCTCTCCCCTCAAGGCTCAGGAATTTACATAAGAAGCTATAAAGATTGTTACAAACAGAAGTAATTGATGACACAAAAAAACCCAGCATCTTCCAGATACAAAAGGACTGATACACATTTGAACTCACAGAGATAGAAACAATACACAAATGACCAGCTCAGGTTGAAACTAGACAAAATTCTAGCTTAAACAGAGGAAGTGGACAAAGAGTCCCTCCCCACAACCAAGAAGCAATTTGTAATTGATAACTGTTAAGAATGGAAAAAAATTATTTTTCTCAAAAAGAATGCCATTGCTTCCTGCCTAGGGATAGTTAGTTGACAAGTTGACAAAGATGGCATCTTTTTCTTTATGTGTATGCGGTTTTTGTCTCATTTTGGCTATTTCATATGGTTTATTGGTTTTGATTTTATTTGTTTTTGAGAGAGAAAGAGAAAGAGAGGGGAGGGGGGGAGATCCTGAATCCCGAAGTTATGTTCTTAGGGAGGTGAGGAAGATCTGGAAAGAGATGGGGGATTAAAAAGAAGACTATGATAAAAATGCATTGAATAAAATTAATGAAAAAGTAAAAATGATAACAAATTTCTTCTCTAAGAAGTAATTAAAAGTAGCAGTAAAAGCTTTCTGGTGCTGTGGCCTTGATTCTGCGTCGCTCTCATGTGAACTGTTGGTGATAACAGTTGCTACAAATGGAGATGCTTCTAGAAACTAAAGAGCTTTTGCATCAAAGGTTCTGTTTAGTTCCTTGTTTGTCATAAATACCCAGTGTCACTCCTTTTGTGTTGTTGTTGGAGTTGCCTGTAGCAGAAGTGTGCTTATGTAAGTTTCCATTTTTTGCATTGAGAACTGTCTTCTCTTATTTTATTTATTTATTTATTTATTTTGATTTTTCGAGACAGGGTTTCTCCGTAGCTTTTGGTTCCTGTCCTGGAACTAGCTCTTGTAGACCAGGCTGGACTCGAACTCACAGAGATCCGCCTGCCTCTGCCTCCCGAGTGCTGGGATTAAAGGTGTGGGCCACCACCGCCCGGCTGTCTTCTCTTATTTTGTTGTTGTAATGCATTTAATATATTTTGCATCATGTAATGAAGTGTACTACCTTAGTATGACTGCTCTTTCTTCCTTATTGTGCTCCGTGTTAGCTCATTGATAACCCTATTTCCTTCTGTACCCAAGAACTTTGAAAGGAAACATTATTGCAATGCACATTCAATTTTAAATATTAAGAGTTTCTTAAATGTTAAAAATTAAACTCATTTTTTTCCTCTCTTCCTTTATGTAGTATTTATCACAGCGAGCCTGGGAAAAAGTAGGGAGTCCTGGAGAGCAATGAAGACTTTTCCACCTCCAGAGCATATAGCTCAGACAACTATGCTGAACAATAGTTATCCAGCAGAGATACCTCAAGCAGTGAATTCTGGGTCCTTTGTCTTGAAAACTCAAAGAATAAATTTCACTTATGCCAGAAGTTTGATTTTATTCTTCAGAATTTCATAAATGTATACAAAGAAATGTGATCATAGACACCTTCTTTCTCCCTTTCAAATACCCCCATGTTTTTTTACCAAGAACGTCACTTCCTATCCATGTCTCTTTTTTTCCCTGATAGCCTATTAAGTTTAATTAGTGCTTCCTGTAAGTGTATAGATGGGAGACCACCTATTGAAACATGAGAACCCTGCCAGGGCCATTCCCTCAGATTGAATAATTTACCCTGACATCTACCAACTTCCATTATCTCTTTAGTAAGGGATGACATCTAGGAGACTGTCTCCCCATTTCTTTGAGAATTTTGACTGACTTGATCTCATGTTGGTCATGTACTGGTAAGTAGAGTTAATACGTATTCATGAGTGCAATTGCCATGTTAAGTCTGGAAGACAGAATTTTGCAGCACTACTTCTCATCCAGCTCGTGCATTATGTCTGCCTCAAGAGGGTGAGTTCAGAAGAGAGTTTTATGATAGATGAGGACTTAAGGCAGAGACAGAAAGTACAATGCCTGTATAGAGAGAGTAGATCTCAGGGAGTGGATTGACATCAAACTGTAAATCTAGAAGCTCTTTGTAGGACTTATGCCAGAAACCACAGTTTTGATCACATCCTGGCATGTTGCTTGCAGACAGTGTAACTCACGTAAGCCATTGCAAAAAGCAAACAGGCAGGAAACCAGAGCAGAAGCCAGAGTCCTCCCTTCTGACATTTTTATCCTCCCAACAGTACTGAATCAATGACGTTTCTGGTATGTGGGGAAGAATCAAAGTCCTTATCTCTTATGTGCCTGACCAGCTTATTTCACTTTTTAAAAACAGTTCATTTATAAGAGAAAATAGTTTTATTTAATACAATATATTCTGATAACAGTTCCCCCTAATTCATGCCAATATTCCCCACCACGTATCTCTTTCTGTCTCTCTCTGTGTGTCATCCCCTGTCTGTTTGTCTTTCAAATAATCAGACAAACAAAACAAGAACAAAATGAATGAAAAAGAATAATCACAAGAAACACCCCTACGTACCCCCACACAGAAAATCGTAAAAATACAAAATTGGAAACCACATTATACAAGGAAAAGACCAGTAAGACAATTTAAAAAACTGCCCAAAATCTTATGAGGCAAAAAGCTAACATAAACACCATTGAGATAATTTTGCATTGTCCATCTACTGCTGGGCATGAAGCTACCCTTAATGGTAGCTAACATACCCAATGAAACTTCTCTGGGAAAAAAAACCCTAATTTTCCTTTGCAAGAAGATGTCATTTGTTTTATCAACAGATGGAAACAAGGATATTTGCACAACTACATTCAAAGCAGCATTATTCTTAATAGCCAGAACCTGAAAACAACCTCGATGACCCTCAAATGAAGAATCAATTTAAAAAAATGGTACATTTACACAATGCTACTCAGAAGGAAAAAAAAAAAACACAAAAAACAAAATGTAAACAAACAAACAAAAAACAAAAACCACAAAAAGCAATGAACTCTTGAAATTTGCATGCAAATAGGTTACACACAAAAAAATATTCTGAGTGAGGTAACCCAGACCCAGAAAGACAAACATGGTATGTTCACACATAAGTGGATATTAGATGTAAAGCAATGGATAACCAGTCTATAGTTCACAATCCCAGAGAAGCTGGGAACAAGAGAACCCTAAGAGAGACATATAAGCATTTCCCAGGGAAGGGGAAATAAACAAGATCTCCTGAGAAAATTGGGAGCATGGCGGGGTAAGGGATTGGAGAAAGTAGGGCAAAAGGAGAATGGGAGAGGAGAACGGGAGGGAGGAGGAAAGCATGAGGGAATGGGATGGTCAAGATGGGGAAGGATAGAGAGGAAGAGCAAGGAAAGGAATATCTTGATTGTTGGAGCCATTATGGGGCTAGCATGAAACCTCGCACCAGGGAAATTCCCAGGAATCCATAAGGATGATCCCAGCCAAACCCCAAACAATAGTGGAGAAGGTGCCTGAACTGGTCTTCCCCTGTAATCAGACTACCTTAAAACATTTATTAAGAACGTTCATTCAGAAACTGATGGAAGCAGATGCAGAGATCCACAGGATAACCACTGGGCCACCCTTCTGGAGACCAGCCCAAGAGAGGAGAGAGTGATAGTATGAGCAAAAGGGTCAAGACCATGATTGGTATACCCATAAAAACAGCTGATCTGAGCCAGTGGAAGCTCACTGACTCTGGACTGACAGTGGAGGAACCTGCATAGGATCAAACTAGGCTCTCTGAATGTGGGTGACAGACGTGTGGTTAGGGCAGTCTTTGCGGTCACTGGCGGTGATACCATACTGCTTGAAGTGGGGAGGGAGTAGAAGTGGGATAGGTATGTGAAATGAGAAAAGATTGTTTTAAAAAATGAATTAATTATTTTAATAAAAAGAAGACACAAAACAACGTCAATGTGAGGAAAAATGAAAACCGAACTGAGATAAGAAATCAATATATTTGTAATGAATATTAAACATTATTTTATCATAAGGTTAAAATTTATATTTAGTCTTGTGAGTTTTCCAAATAAAACTTGAATAAAAGAGAGTTTTTAAAAGTTCCAATACTTGAGTTGCTAAAGAGCTTATAATTTATTTTTATATTGTGAAATTTTAACATTGGAGGTGTTACTTTCTTACAGTAAATTCTTAGACACCATTATTTAAAAACTAATAAGTACCTTCTATGTATAAGTCATCTGAATTAAAATCGAGAATGTGGGATAGATGCTAAGAATCAATTGATGCTTTCTGGACTTTTGCTATAAGCAAGAAACTGGTGGATAGAATCTTTAATTTAGTGTTGGAAGGGGACTGTAAAGTGTCGTAATCACTTTGCAAGTATTTCCAGAGTTTTCTCAATATATTATCCAAAATAATAATAATTTCAAAGGTCTCATAAGTGCCAATTCTAGGCGAATACCCAAAGGACTCTGTAGCCTGCTACAGATGTACTTACATAGCCATGTCCATGCTTGCTCTAAACACAATAAAAAGAAGAATCAGTCAAGATGTCCATCAACAGATGAACAGATGGCGAAATCTTTCTTGCTTATTTAATCTTGGTTCCTATCTATTAAAACAACAAACCGATAATTGCACTACTAGCTCTAGATAAACATCCTAGGGGCAGAGAATGATTGAAAAACTTTAATTCATTATAGGTAAAGGGGAATGTGAAACATCTGTATAGCATTATTGTAACCCAGACAAGAACTTCTAAGTATGTCTTTTTAAAAAGTGAGTAATTTTATTTCCATTAAGATATGAATATCTCATTCACTTCCTTGAAAATCTTTTCAATTTTTCTAAGACTCTTTTGCTTGGCCCAGAACATTATATAAACAAGATACATTTTTTTTGCTGAATGAACACATTTAGTCTAATGGCTTGAGTTTGCCATTGCCAAAAAGGAAATCAAACCCACTCATTCATAGCAATATATTGGTCTGCATGCTTTCATCATTCATCATTGTGTATAAGGTAGAGCTGTAATTCTATTTTAAGAATAAATAACAAATTTCTAGAAGAATTAAATTGGCATTGAAGAATTCCTATATAATCGGAAGTCTTAGATGAAAATAATAATTGTAATTTGGACCCAGAGTTTAAATCCACTTCAGTAATGATACTCATTATATTTTCTTGTTTTCCTGCTCTGGCCTATTTACTGACACAATTGTGTAATGTCCTGATGGACACAACCAATGTAAACATAATGACTATTCCTGGTACAGTGTCATCCTTGCAGATGACCAAATTGAAGCCTAAATTGCTTGTCATTTCTTCTCTAAGCAAAATGAATCCTTCACAAGATACAATGACATATGCTTAGACCGTGAAAAAGAAGAAGAATGATAGTCCATCTGCAAATGACTTTGCATCCAGAAAATTATTATTCTTTGCTTTGTCCTTATAACAGATTCTTGTATTAATTCAGTTGGTAAAGATCTATGCTAGGAAATTGTAATGTTGTCAATTATTCTTCTTAGATAAATATTTATTAAAATATAATAAAAGTAGACATCACTTACCAGTATGGGAGCCTCAGATTTTACCCTTCATTTTTTAATATATATTTTCCATCCTTTCTTCCATTGTGGTGCAGAGGATGGAAACAAAGGCCTTGTTCTTACTAAGAAAGCAAGGTGTCACTGGGATGCATGTCAAAATTTCTCTCAGTTTTCATTATTAACTGAGGTTGTCTCTCTCACACATGTAATATATCAATTTCAAATCTTTGTGTTTATCAAATTTCTAAGAGAACTGTAGAAACATAAATATATATATGCATACATAAATAGAGTTTAAGTTGAGTTATCTCTAATGGGGTCAAAATACCCAATATAGATACCATATGCTAACAGAGGAAACCCCATTAGCATAGTATCATGAAAAAGTTAACTTTTTCTGAGTTCTTGGCTTGTGGTGTCCACAGATACTAATATGCTCCAGAATATTGTCAATGCTCTTTGTTTACCCTCATTTACTTGATGGTAAGATCCTATTGCTGAAGTCACACTTGTGTCAAGAAACATGGAGCAACCAAGTAGGTACAGACATGGAAGCTTCATCCCTCCTGGCTATCTTTCATACTGCTAGGTGGAGCTTTGCATGCTGAGGAAGGTCATGTAATCCTCGATGTCACTCAGGTGTGAACCCTTAGAGCTACAATAATGACTAGATCAGCAAAATATACCCACTGGAAAAAAAATAGTGTCACAGATATTATGGAAACAGTCAATCACTTAGATCTGACTTTATCTACAACCCACTCTGAGTGATGGAACTTATACCTGTAACTAATAACAGATCCAAGGACCTGTGTCTATCTAGACTGGCCTTAATTTGACAAAATATTAAAATGACTTCTATGTACTTATTGCTATATTCACAGATCAGTGTGTCGCCCAACCCTCTTCAGAGGGTTGTAGAATGCAATTAACATTGAATCTCTCAACTGGTGAACACGGAGAGAATAGAAAATTGTGGAGTATTCAGCCTTAAATGCAGTAAACACATCATACCCCTACTCCAGGGCTTGGGGATAGTCATGGAAAAGGTGACAGAAAGATTGGAAAAGCTGGAGGGGATTGATGACTTCAAAGAAAGAGTACTTCTGGACAAAACAGGACAGTTGCATCTATAAACTCACAGTGACTGTGTCAGCATACACCAGATACGTGAGGCTTAAGTTATACAAAATTCCAGGGCATGGAACTAGGTAGTTATAAAATTCTACCCTGGCTGAGTTACTATTGGCATTTGACAGCTGCTGGAAGAAGGAAGGTCAATTTTTTTAATGGTATTATGACCTTGGTAGGTGGACAGCCCCCCAAAATAGGCCCCATTCCAGATAAAAGTTAGGCAATGCAATGTACTCAATGGATTAAAAAAGGCAGAAGAAAAATCAAATTTTGTGAGTAGTGAGATAAGTGAGGACAAAGAAGGTAGATCTGGAAGGAGTTGTGAAGTATGGATATAATTAGAATTCATGGCATGAAATTCTCAGAGAATATTAAAAATAGTATTTTAGAAAAGATTTAAAGCAGAATATTTTAAAGTTTATTTTTTAAAACGTTTTTAGTGATTCATTTAAGGGAAATGAGAGATGAGCTACATATTCTCATTGAACCGTATCTATTGTTTATCATGATCTTGGTAGAAACAACATTCAAGCCATAAGCATTCACAGTAAATGGTCTGATGAAAAATCAAGTACAAAATGACTAATTTTTCTGCCTCTTTTTCTACTTTGTAGAGTCATTATTCTAACAATAATCTCATGTTAACATATTATTCAATGGGTTTACTGTTGGAAAAATCACATTTCTACAAGATAACAATGTAAATAATTAAAACTCAGAGGGTAGAGATGGTTCAACAATAAGAGCATTTGCTGTTCTTACAATGGACCAGAGTTTGGTTCCCAAAACCCATGCTAGGATTCTCGTAACAGCCTGTAATTCTAGCTCTATGGGATCAGAACCATCTTATGGCTTGGGCAGACACCTACACACTCATACACATGCAGAAGCAAACATAAAATGAAAAGGATCTTATAGAAAATTGTCTGGTAGGAAGAGAGTGAGGGATGTGTCTGGCACCCTCTTCACCGTGCCCTGACTGGGGATGATGAGCCGGCTGGGGACTCACTCCTCCTCATGACAGGACTTCATTACTTTGCAGCACCGTCCTCTCACGTCTGGACAGCTCTAATTGCTAAGCATATTTTAACTCAAATTTCTCTTCTAACATAGTGCTCTAATGAGCACTTCTGAAACTTTACTTGTCCTGTGTAATCATCTCTGATTGTTCTACGTTTGTTCCTGTGTTTTCAAATTCTCCTCTCTTACTGACTGAAAAGCCCTGAGAGCACTGAGCAGTCTCCTTTTGCTCTGTCTACTACAAAGCACACTGGCCTCTTTTATCCTTAGAAGCGGTTATTGTTGTAGTCTCTCTCTGATCAGTAGCCAGTTCACTGATATGTCTATACCATTATATTTATATTTTTTTCAACATAGTATTACAGATATCCTCTCTCATCCTAAAGGTAGACAGTTGATTCAAATACAAGACTTTTTTTTATGCCATATCATTTTTAATAACAAAAAACAATTAAATTGCAGTAACATATGAACTTTTAAAAGATGAAAATAATTTAGTAGACCGTGGAATCATTTTGAGCTTTATTCACTAAAATATATAAAATAGTTGAACCTAAAGTTTTATATTGAATAATAACTTTGACTATCCACAGAGATCTCCCAAAAGTAAAGCCTTGTTTTGGGAACATGAAGAACAACCATTAGGTGATTATTATTTCTTTTTGGCCTCGAGCACTCCCTGAGGGTTCTGGAAGCTGCTCTGTTCTAACACAATAGTAAAGATATGATGATAGGTGCTACAAAATGCAAAAGGGTAAGACTGAAGTTTTCATCGTAGAACGTGCAAGGAAATGAACACACAAGAAGAGTTCAATCAGTTTAGGTCAGTAGCAAAGCAGGAGCTGGGAAAATATGTTGTGGGGTCTGGATGGTGGGGTGGGATGGGGATGAGGGGAGATGGGGAGAGAAAAGTGTGAAGGAGAGGATGAGGGGAACTGGGGGAATCGGGGTGATTGGGGGTAAAGGAAGGTTGGATGGGGGAGCAGGGAAACTCATACCTTAGTTAAGGGAGCCACCTAAGGGTTGGCAAGAGACTTAAACCTGGAATGGCTACCAGAAGCCCAGGGCAATGTCCCCAGTTAGCTCATTGGGGCACCTGAGGATAGGGAACCTGAAATGAACCTATCCTATAATCATACTGATGAATACCTTGCATATCGCCATAGAACCTTCATCTAGCGATGGATGGAGATAGAGACAGAGACCCACACTGGAGCACCGGACTGAGCTCCCAAGGTTATAATGAGGAGCAGAAGGAGAGAGAACATGAACAAGGAAGTCAGGACCATGAGGGGTGCACCCAACCAAATACAAGACTTTTTAAACTTGAGTAAAGAATATTAATTTTTGACCATCTTGCTTCAACTTTGCAGAAATCTGAAGAGGCAGAGAAAGGCTACTAGCATTTCCTTTTCTGCTGACAAAAAGGATGAGTTACAAAGAAACTTGCCTAAAGTCAAATAATGAGTTGGTAGAAAAGTTAGTCATCAGAACTGATCTAACGCAAATTTTAAAATGTATCTATGGACTAACCTTTGCTGTGATAACACCACTGAATGTTTCACTTGTATTCTCTTCATACTTTTAAAATCCCTTTATCTTTTGGTATAGTTTTCAAATTATTAATAGAATTGTTTGCTATCTGTATAAACCAGTTTAAAAGAAGCCCTGGATGCTGTTCTTGGTTTATCCTAGGTGTTTCTTGCTAGGCTATAGCTACCCAATACGGCTAGATGAAGTCTCAGTGTTGGTTGTTTCTATCCTGTCTATAAATGATAAAACTCTGGTGATCACACTGGCAGTGTCACCACATTTACGCTTGTGGATTTTTACAGGATAAGAAATCAAGACTCCATGACTTGTTGAATAACACCCCTTCCTAAGAGTCCCTTAGTATGGTGGTTAGCTGTTTTTTCGGCACAGGTTTCCATATGATATTGCCATCCATTTGATGTGGAATACAACACTGACTTATCAGTCTTAAAGCAACAGTGATGGTTCTCACTGAAGGACGTGAAATAACTGGGAAATGCTGACTTGAAGATAATCATTTGTCTTGTATTGCTATGCACAGTGCTGGTGTGGTAGCTTGTTGTCTGTTCTCAAAGAGACTAGTATGTGCAGGTGCTCTTGACAAATCTGTCAATGGCAGCCTAGAGCTACAACATTCCTCCTCCAAGGGCATAGGAGCCACTACCGCACTGCTGGCGTTTTTTAAAATGCTAGAGACAGTTCTGTTCTCTTGAGCATTCCGCTTGGGTCTAATTGAGCTTTGCTAACCTTTTCTCATTGACAGAACTTTGAATGTGTGTCATGAGAGAGCTTTATAAATATTTATTGAATAAAATAGCTTGTTTGGATATGAAATGAGTTTAGAGACAGGAATTAAGGCCAGTAAAGCTTCTACTTTCTGGTGCGAAAAAGATGTTTTCAGAAATAATGTCGAAAGTCAAATTTTAAACAATTTAGCTTTTGTTTTAAGCTTGGTATAGTGAGATATTAAAACTTTAGAAATTTCATTTGAAGTAACTTGTGGAAGTAATTGGAGGGGACACAATTTAAATAATCAGTTTTAATGGCATTCATTCATTCACCTCACTATTCATTCCTCATTTGTGCTATGGATAGTGCATAAAAATGCATAAGGTGTGTCTTTTATTGTAGAGGATATTTACTCCAAATAGAAAGCAGCTTGAACAATAAATAAATAAATAAATAAAGGATAGCATTTGTGATAATTGATAATGATTGCCATTTTAGCAGAACTGAAAGTCTACTAAGATATAAACTTCTAGGCCTGTCTGTAAAGGGATTTTTTGCATTGGGTTAATTGAGGTGGAAAAGACCTGGAGTTGTACCTTACCCTCCTATTAAGGTCCTTTAAAGGAAAGATCTGATAGAATGAAAATATACATGAAAGGGGGATTTATTATGAAATTGAGAGAGAGAGAGCAATGAGGGATTTATGGGCAGGTCAGAAGGAGGAAATCAAAGGGAGGAAATAATGCAATATATTCTAATTTCAAAAAATAAAAGAAATAGTTTTAAAAGGGGAGATTTATTAGAAAGGATAATGGAGTATTGTGTATATACAATGGCTGCCTCCCATTGGGGACTGAGAATCTAGTAGCTTCTCAGTCCTTCATGTTGAATGTCTCAACAGTCACAGTGAAGGCCTGGAAAATGCCTGGACGGCTGTTGGTCTTCAGTTTACATTGGAATTCTGAAGAAGCTGGATCTAATATCTCTGAAGGAATGAAACAGCCACGGAATAGATGAACTTTCCAGCAAGAGTGACGGTAAACAGGCAAAAGACAAAGTTTTTCTCTTCCATGCATGTCTTTAAGTTTAGGCTGTCATCAGAAGATGCTACCTGCATTCAGATAGGTCTTCCATTTTCAATAAATTTAATATAAAAATGTCCAACACAAGAATGCCTAGTGGTTTGCATTTTAATTACTTTCAGAGTCAGCCAAATTGACAACTAAGATTAACTATCACACTCCCTCACTACTGTGCAATTACACACGTCGTTCCTCCTTCTGGTTGTTTTCTCCTATTTTCTGCTGCATAGGAGCCTACCTCCTGTTTTTCTGTTTGTCTTCAGAAGGGAGCTTCAGGCTCCCTGGAACTGGAGTTACAGATGGTTGTGAACCACCATGAGAATTGTGGGAAGTGAACCTGAGTCCTTTGCAACAGTTGCAGGTGCCATTAGCTGCTGAGTCATCTATCAAGGGCACCTAAAAGGCATTTTATAATAAAGGCTTGTGTTAAAAGTGCCCTGGTTGACCTTTTTCCTAATGTAAAACAATGTGGATCACCATACAATAAACGCTTAAATGTCTTTGTAAGGTGAAGTAAGTGTCTTTTTCTAGTCCCTTATCTTATTCTCCAGTGTTCAGGATTAGAGTTCATGCTTTTTCCACCCCAGGGAGTGATCTCCCTCTGAAATACCTCAGAGCCTTTTAAAGAGCTCTAGGAAATATTGCCAATCATCTGAAAATTTTAATTTATCCAACCGTTTTTCATGAAGTCATCTACAGTAGCAAAAATGAAAGGTTTTGTTTGATCTTAATATTGTTAAGTTTTCCAGTTCATTTTTTTTGGTCAGTAATTTCTTATCACATATATTTTTTTGGGTTCTGTTGTAGGTTTCATGTGTTTACCCTGTGATTCATGTATTGTTACAGAAGTATCCAGATTGGGACCTTTATCACTGGCAAATATAAGGACGGCACTTTTTGATAAAAGTTTCGATGAAGGGAAGTCATCTACCCTTGACCTGCTACCTTCAGCTAATCGAGGTAGGAAGATGATCTTCTCTAGAGGCTGGCATCTGTACCATGGACTTTAAAAAATACGCAAAATAAATTTTTACTTGTTATAAATTACTTAGTATGTGGTAGAAGCACAAACACCTGAAGACCAAAATTAAACGGCAGGATCAAATGTTCCTGCTACATGAAAGGACTCGTCAGACAGCCATAGAGCTACTAAGTCAACTTGGATTTCTTAAAAGAGATCAAAGTAGGTCTGTTCTCAGAAATGATGTTAGTGTTAGACTCTGGAAAGTCGAAAAGCATAGTTTGCGATCTTATTGGACATGGATCTTAATGAGTCATCATGATTCATTCTTTTCATAGCATACTTATAAGACATAGATTTATTTCCCAGAACTATACAGAGGCTGAAACAAAATCCAGAGCTCCTTTTTAAATACACATTTATATATTTTTTTCTTTTTTTTATTATTTATTTATTTATTTATTAAAGATTTCTGCCTTCTCCCTGCCACCACCTCCCATTTCCCTCCCCCTCCCCCATCAAGTTCCCCTCCCTCATCATCCCTAAGAGTAATCCCGGTTCCCTGCCCTGTGGGATGAAGAAAGTATGGAATATATACACATTAGAGTATTACTCAGCAGTAAAAAATGATGACTTCCTGAATTTTGCAGGCAAATGGACGGAAATAGAAAACATTATACTGAATGAGGTGAGCCAGACCCAAAAAGAGGAACATGGGATGTACTCACACATTTATATATTAACTGTGGTGGCTTTGTGGGAAAAGTAGTGATTATTTGGTATAGTAATGGTGTAGAACTCTGAACTTGTTTTTCTAAATACGGATACTCCTTCACTGAAACTGGCAAGGCTAAGGGAAGGATGCCATTGCATTGTGGCATGGAAGACAGTAGGTAATATCCAACTCTGCAGGGACCTAATTCTGCAAGGTACAGTGACAAAACTCTCAGTCACACAGTTATTCTTAAAGATTGACAATTTCTTAGTCACAAAGTAGAGAAAGAAAAACCAGAACTAAAGTGAGGCCAACTTCAAAGTTGCACAGCCACTTCAAGGCATAGCTAACATAAAACCTGGTAGTTAGGGAAAGATAGGACTTACTTTTATTTTTAATTTTAATTTAAAGGCAGTTGTATTGGTTTTTCCATGATGATTAGTGTTTTGTCAATGTGACATTAAATCAATTAAGGGAAGAAAGATTTGTTCGGATAAACATTTCAGAGAATTCCTCTCAGAGTCTCTTGACCCTGTGAGGTCAATGTTGTTGTAGGAGCGCATGGCTGAGGGACTTCCTAATGGAGTACAAGACACAAAAGAAAGGGCAGAAGCAGCGGCCAGGGTAAGATGTACTCACTCCCCACACATCTCCATTGGCCTACATCCTCCAATTAGACATCAACTCTTACCTTTCATTATGTCTTAATAATCATTATTAAGTCATAGAAGGATTAATTCATCCATTTGACAAGAGCCCTCATGATGTAAGCATCTCTGGGGAAGTCTCCATGTACACGCTGAGAGGTTTTACTAATCTCATGGTAGGTATTTTTAATGCTTTGGTTGTGAGCCTATTTTTAATAACTGATATCTCTCCCTACCCCCAAGCATTTCAAAAACCCACTAAACTGATATTTGAGATTGACCACCATACATGCATTATATAATCTCAGATAAATATGTCTAATTAATCAGAAGACAACTGCTTTCTTTTTATTAGTGTTGTACCTTAAAGGTCAAAAGAAATATGCTTATGGTTATGTTTTTAAACGTGTTACTTTCAATAAGTAATTCCAAATATTTTATAATCACTTTATATTCAGTTTTATAGAAATAATGTTTAGATTGTCCCCATTATATATAGTTGATAGAATCTATTAGCAACGTGTTTCCTTTTTACAATGGGGTTTTGGGATTTTACTTTTAAAATTAATTTTCTGTGTTTTACTTTTTAAATCAATTTTCTGTCGCTGTTATCCTGAGATTCTACTTGAGAAACAGTTTATGTTAATTATTCGTGTGTTGTTTTAATTCATTAATTATATTTTCACTTTTTTAGTAAAACATTTTTTTGCTTTTTAAAATTATTTTTTATTATTTTTTAAAACAATCTTTTCTCATTTTACATACCTATCCCACTCCCTCCTCCCTTTTCTCCCACTTCCCCCCAGTACACCCCCAATCTACTTCTCAGAGAGGGTAAGGCTTCCTTATGGGGAGTCAACAAAGTCTGATACATCACTTAGAGGCAGGAACAGAACTCTCCCTCTCTATTTAGCCTAAATAGAGCAAGGTATCCCTCCAAAAAGAATGGACTCCAAAAAGGCACTTCAGGTAGTAGGGATAAATCCTGGTCCCACTGCCAGTGGCTGCAAAGACTGCCCCAACCATACACCTATCTCCCACGTTCAGAGGACTTAGTTTGGTCCCATGCAGGTTCCCCCACCGTCAGTCCAGAGTCAGTGAGCTCCCACTAGCTCAGGTCAGTTGTTTCTGTGGGTATGTCCATCATGAATTTGACCACTTTGCTCATATTATTGCTCCTCCCTCTTTTGAACTGGTCTCCAGAAGGTTGGCCCATTACTTAGCTGTGGATCTCTGCATCTGCTTCCATCAGCTGCTGGATGAAGGTTCTATGGTGACAATTAAAATAGCCGTTAATTTGATTACAGAAGAAGGCCAGTTCAGGCACCTTCTTCACTATTGCCTAGGGTCTTGGCTGGGATCATCCTGTGGATTCTGGCGAATTTCCCTGGTGCCAGGTGTCATGCTAGACCCACAATGGCTACCACAATCAATATATCCATCTCTCTCCTTCCCCCATCTTGACTATCCTATTCCCTCATGTTCTCTTCCTTCCTTCCTTCCTTCCTTCCTTCCTTCCTTCCTTCCTTCCTTCCTTCCTTCCTTCCTTCCTTCCTTCTCCCTAACCCCCCTCTTCTGCCGACCCTTCCTTCTCCAGACTCTCAATTTTCTCCTAGAAATTATTTATTTCCCCTTCCTTGGGTATTCATACATGTCTTTCTTAAGGTTCTCCTTGTTCCCGGGCTTCTCTGTGGTCATGGAATATAGGCTGATTATCCTTTGCGTTATATCTACTACCCACTTATGAGTGAGTACATACCCTGTTTGTCTTTCTTGGTCTGGGATACCTCACTCAGGAGGTTTTTTTTTTTTTCTAGTTCCACCATTTGCATGCAAATTTCAAGACGTCATTGTTTTAGTAAAAAACATTTGTAGTAGTTACCATTTTAGATTTTTGCTAAAGATCAAAAACACAAGAAGATATCTTACTTACCCATCATGAAATTATCATAGGCAATTCATCTTGACCTAAAATAGATCAATTGAATTTTTTCTTTTAAAATATGTTGGAAGCCATGAACCTAATATGTGAACTTAGTAGCAGAGATTAGTGCTAAGAGAGAGAAGAAGAAAGAAGATACACAAAGAAAGGGAAATAAGAGTCTGTTGGAAAACAAGAGAGTAAACGAGAATGAGATAGAAAGGATAGAAAAACCACCGTGTACTGATTAGGGGACTCCATCTCAAACAAGAGAACATCTTCATAAATTCTTTCCTTTATTATTCAATATATATTCTTCCCACTGTGCTAACTACTTAAAAATTTCTGATGGAAATGTAGTAAACATGAGGCTTAAGTACCATGTTTATGGAGATGTTATTCTAGTGATCTTTGTGTGCAACAAGTAAACAATATAATTTTTATAACAATGAAATATGAGTAGAATTATTTTGTGGTGAGTGGAGGGAAGAAAGGACCTTGAGAAAAGGTGCAGTTTTTTTTAAAACTTATATTGGCAACTAACATACAATTTTTCTGTTTTCTAATTTTTCCCTCTAGAGTTCTTTGTTGAATGACCATCCATTGTTGTATATGACAATCACATATTTTTGCTTATGAAAGATTTTTATATTTTCTGCTTCCAAAGTCTCCTGGCTGCCCTGAAACTTGACCTTTGACGAGGTAAGCATATTTTTATATTAAGTTTATCTACATCTACCAACTTTGGCACCAAATTGTTGTTGTTATTGTTTAAAGTTAATTAATGCTAACTGCTTTTAGACTTAACTACTATAATCTCAGTGCTTTAATTCAATAAAAGTACAATTTTTGTATCATGTTCTAATGTAGCTTGGGCAACTCTCCAAAAAATCTCTCCTCCAATGATGACTCAAGGTTCCAAGCTTCTTTAATTTTCTAGTCATGCCATATGGAATTTGTGGTCGTGAAGGTCAGTATTGCTATGGAGGCTAAGATAAAGGAGGCATTGCCATTCTGGTGTACTATGAAATGGGTGAGATGTGTACCATTACCATTGAAGCTTTCTTGGTTGAAGTTCTATAGCTCTATCCTCCTTGGATAGAGATTTGGGATTGTGGAGAACAGGAGGATACATGTTGAACACTAGCAGTTGCTTCTGTAGGAGAATTACTTTTAAAATAGAACCACAGTCTTTGGTGATAAGTGGCATCTAAAAACAAGAGAAAAATCATTCAATAATGCACAGTGAATGCTGATAGAAGAATAGGCATGGGAATATAAAATAAGAAATACTTCCTTATCTCAAGCTTTAAAGTCCTGATAAGCCTAGGCTTGGGGAAAGTTTATCTCCCAGAAGGACAGGGCAATAATATGAAGTGACCTTTAAATATTCCTTCCCGGTTTGCAGTATGAAGATCACGGAATCAAGGACACCTTCCTCTGTCTAAATTTATTCTAAATGTCTATCTTGAGCCCTAAGTTGAGTGAACCTTGTTTGGATTCCACTGAGGTTGTCCCTAATGAACACAATAGCAAATACCCAGCAGATTTTCATGGAACTGATTTAGTAAAGACTACTTTGATGACTAAAAGCACTGGGTAGAAATCAATTTCTATATAGCACATAAAGCAACATGGTTAAGGGACTGATGTCGTTTCCAATGAAAAATTATTTTCCTTGATGACTTACAACTGGACCCATAGCCACATGACACACAATTTACATTAGTCTTTGTAACCTGGGTATCTTTATGAATCCTTACAATCAGCTTGGTTTTTTTGAAGAGGAACATTGAATTAATGAATTAATTAACAAAACTGACAATTTAGGAATGAATGTTCAATTGCCTCAGCAGTTAAGTCAGGAAAGTTAAGAATCAGACCCAGTATTTAATCATCTCTTGAAAATGGAGAGTTCTCCACAAAAACAGGTTGTCTGTGGGGTTAGGGGAGTTGATGCCCAAATAGGCATAAGGGGATCAACTGATAGTCCCTTTGTGTTATAAACAACATGCACAAATTTGCATTTCTTGAACTTGGCTGTCAATTGACTGCTAATTACTTGTTTGATTTGATTGTTGTTTTTCTAGGACATCAATGGGTCATAATGAAATCTGTTTAATCAATTGTCATTAGAATTATTATTCCCTCCTCTTTCAAATATCTACTACACATATAAATCTCATATATGGAACATTTAAAGTATTTTTCCCATCAAGGTCACAAGAAAAGGAAATGGATAAAATTCTCAAAGGATCGATAATTTTTTAATTTGAAAGTAAAGGCCAAGGATAAAATCTTAACTTACGCATTTTTGTCTTTAGATTTCATGAACTTTTTAAGTTTCTTCATTAGCACACAAATAACATGTTTCACATTTTCATATATTCAGATCATTCTATTTTGCATATGTATATATTCAAATCTAGATTCTACACAAGAGAGAAAACATGATTCATTTTTCCTCCTTCAGTAATGTTGTTCACTTTCTTTTTTAATTCAATTCCATTCTTTCCACCAACTGTTTTTCTACTTAATGCCATGGATAGATAGACAGACAGACAATGAGCAGGTACACAGATAAGAAGAAAAACATCTGGTAATATTTTGTCTTTCTGATTTTGGCTTATATGACTTAGTAATGATCTCCAGTTCTACCAACATTCCTGCATATGACAAATGAATATGAGAGAGACTGTAGGAAGATGTAAATGTTGAATTTTCTTATGATAATGGCTCTTGAAGTATACAAAAATTATGAATATTCAACACAGATTCTAAGAAGTAGGCATTACTTTCCTTATGAGTCATAAAATTAGCATTATTTTGTAATAATTATTAGGAGAATATTTCATTATATTATTTTTCAAATTATTTCTTAAATGTTTTTACTCTCCCATTGAAATGTATTTTTTAATTATTTCATTTGACCTTTAAAAGAAAAATCAGTGTTCACAGAAAAAAGTATTTGATAACCATTTCCATAAACTAGACTTCTCACACATGAAATTTATTGAATCCTTAACAAAAACCATGAATCTTTAGGGAAACAGAAAAGATCATCTTTTATAAACCACGTAAACAGTGAAATCTCAAGGAAATGGTGGACTTTCAAATGCTCAAATCAGCCATGAATTAAAATGTATTTTTCAGGGACATTCTCACCAATATGACATCTTCATAACCTCTCATAGGGCGCAAGGTTAATTCTGTAAGGTTATTCCCTGCATTTTAACGCTTCTCTAGTCTATGCTTCCGGCGTGTGAAAATTAAATTAGGACAAGGAATTAGATTACCAAATTCTATCATATGTTCATTTTTAACATTCCTCTAAAGCTTAAACAATTTAGGTTTTGTTCTGAAGGTTATTTGGGGTTGCTACACTGTAGAAAATTCACTGAGATGAGTGTTTCTATGTATAATACAGTCCAAAACGTTTCAGAGAAATAACTTTCAGAGTCAGTATGTGGTTTGCTTTTCTTAATGCTGATTTCATGGTGCTGGAACAAGATGATAAAGTACGAAGTGCACAGTGAGTCCTATCAAGCAAAATGTGATTCAGATAACCTCTGGAAGCTCAGATAGCTAATTGCATGGCACTTTTACTTTTGGGGTAGTAGTCAAATCAGGCTTACCATGTCCCACTGCTCATGTGATTTCCTACACAGCTCTATTTGGTGCCACCTTTGTTACTAATTTGCAATGGTGCCTCTTGATGTTAGACGGAAAATCAGAAGAGAACGTTATCTTGGAGATGAAGAACATAATTCTGGCATAATGAGGAATTCAATTCCTTTCTTAGGTTTGCTAGTATTGAACCATGATTCTGATGAATTATTTGAAGAATAAAAATATATCTTCTTGACTGCTTTATATTGATGATGTTCATTTGGTTTTAATGACTTTTTTTGCATTTTATGATCAAATGTGAATACCTAAAATGTTAGTGGTTGGCACTTTTAAAGATTTATCTCTCTCTCTGTGTATGTATAATATTGAATTTTCTTATGATAAATTTTCTTATGACACACACACACACACACACACACACACACACACACACACGTGTATATGGATCCAAGCAATTTTACATTTATGCTGAGCCCAGAACAGTGTACCAAGTGTCATCTTCTATCATACTCCATCTCTTCTTTTGAAGTAAGTTCTTTCCTTGAACCTCAGGCTCACATGTTCATAGCTGGGCTGGAAGACAGCAAACTCAAATACTTCTGTTGTCTCTGCTCCTCTTTAAGCTTGGGTTACAGGCCTGCACAGAAGACCCAGCATGTTAGAACTAAACTCTAGTCATCATGACTGCAAAGCACATTTTCCTCACTGCTGAGTCATCTCGCCATGAAACTGTGCAAGCATAAGAATGATTTTGAAGAGCTATACCACTCTAAAAAAGAAATCTTCTTCTTCTTAACAGTTGCTCTTTATTTCTTTCCGAGACCACATACAGGCCTGAGAAGCTATGTGCCTGCTCTTCGTCTTTACGTTTTTTTCTATCTGAACATTTCATATAAGAGGAAACATGCGTTGGTTTCATGACCAGAGTCTTTTCTCTAGCATCATACTTTCAAGATGCATTCATATATCGGTGTCACAGTCCTTTTCATTGTACACTATATTATTATGTAGATATACCACATTTATTTATCAAATTTATATATCTGCATTTTCTCATCTTTGGATATTATAGTGTTATGAACATGTGTGTGAATATGTCCTTTCTAAGCATATTTAAAATTTTTCTTTTAGCTTCATAACTAAGAGTTAAATCATCAAGCTACAAGTCTGTTTAATATTTTATAACACTACCAGTCTTGTAAAAGGCCTTTGTGTGTTCCACTCTACCAGAAATGAATGATGGTTTCTGTGGTGGTTTTGAATGACAACGTTGTCCTTAGGTTCATATATTGGAATGTTTGTTCCTAGCTGGTGGAAGTGTTTTGGGAAGAATTAAGAGGCCTGGCCTTGGTGGAGGAGTGTGTCACTAAGAGTAAGTTTCTAGGTTTCAATAGTCAATGCCAGGCCTATTCTTGTTCTCTCAACCTGCTGTTTGTGGATCTAGATGTAAGCTCTCAGCTGCTGCTCAGTGCCAAGCTTGTGTGTTCCCACTATGATGGTAATGAAGTAACCCTATAAAGCTATATGCAAGCTTTCAATTAAATGCTTTCTTTTTGTTTTTATGTTGCCTTGGGCATTAAGGTTCTTCACAGCAATAAAGCAATAGCTGTACATAGTTCTACTTTCTTCATATCTCCAAGAACAGCTATTGTTTGTCTTTTTAGTTTTAGCAATCTTTGTGAATATCTGCTATATCAATGCTGTTTGCTTTGTATTTTTCTCATGGTTAATGATATAGTGATTGAATATCTAATTTCTTCTTTCGAGAAATAACTTTTCAACTATCAACTTCTGAGTGGTTCTCAAATAACAATATTTTTACAGAAACTTGAGACTCTCACACTCTTAAAATGGCAAATATTAGATTTTCACTCCATCTTTAATTCTGTCATGTGACATGACACACGTCATCTGAAGAGGATAGCCAGCAAAATATATAAAAGTCAATAATTTAGATGATTAAGATAAAGGATTTTATGAAAAATTAATATGATATGATAAAACCTAAGCTACATACTACAACTATAAGGAGAAAAATATTTGCATTTCATACAGCTGACAAAAGATTCTAATGTAGGTACTATAAAAATCTCTCAGGAGTTTACAGCAGAAAATAAAACTACACTTCAATAACAAAATAATAATAATAAATAAATAAATAATAAATACATGGAAAATGAACACATGCAAAAATTACATGTGGTGGTGGAAATTTTGTGTAACTTTATAGTGCATTGGCTTTATACATACGCTACCTGGGTGTGTTGGTTCATTATTACCAATTTGATACACAATAGAATCACCTGGGAAAACAGAACCACAACTGAGTAATTTCTTCTATCAGAATGCCTTGTGGACACAACTGTGGAGCATTTTCTTGATTAATCAACTCACTGTGGGTGATGCCATCCATGGGCAATCCTGGTATGTAAAAGAAAGCAATGTAAAAGATTAATCTGAAGGGAGCAATCCAGTAGGTGGTGTTTCTCCATGATCTCTGCTTTAGTTACTGCTTCTAGGATCCTGCCTGTTCCTGCTTTGATTTCCATCCATAGGTTTTTGGGTAATGGTGTTTATTGTGGCATTATATAGGACTATAAATACTAGGACTATGAGAATCTAATTTTTCTGAATTTCATAGTTGGGTAAAACTGGACAAAGTATGCACAAGATCTCCCTATACTAGTATTTTTGTTTTATTTTAATTATTCTTATGCGATATATAATGAAATATTTGAGTCACATTGACTTGTTCCCCGATGAATAGCTATAATATTTGGTGGCAGCATTCAAGCAAGCCAAGTCCACAACTCTATGCCACATAACTTTTGACTTCTAAATGCCTGGACATTGATGGTATAATTATCATATTCAAAATCAAATAAACTGAATTGACTTCTCTGTCAGCAATCTTATCATCTATAAGTGTTATAATAAAGTGAAACCTACAGTTGTGTTATCAGTAAATGCTTTTCCAGGCAGAAACAATGTTTTTATTTTATATATTTGTTTTTATTATGTTTTATTAGTTTATTGAGTATGTATTTTGATTATAATAATCACCCAGCTTCTACCAGATCCTTCCTATTCCTTACCTACTCAATCTTGTAATTTCCATTTTCTAAGTCATTGAGTCCAATTAGTATTGCCCATGTATTTTTGGATGTGTGACATTTCCTTAAAGCATGGTGTACCTACCAGTTTTAACACTCTTAAGTAAACTGACTGTTCCTGTTGAAGAAGTTATCACCTACCAATAGTTCCTCAAATATGGATGGGACTTAATGCCCACCTCGCCTTTCCATGTTGGGATTTTGTCTGGCTTTAGTTTTTGTAGGTCTTGTGCCTGTTGTCATAAACCATGTGAGTACAAATATATGCCTTGCTGTGCCCAGAAAACACTGTTTCCTTGTAGTCGTCCATTACGTCTGGCTACTCCAGAATTTTCTTTCTTATCTTATAAAATCAGCACTGTCTGTTGTGAGGAGAGATAACGATATAGGTGTCCCATTTAGGACTGAGTAGTCTACTAGAGTCTAAAAATCATCCTGTAATAAATGAAAGTTATTATAGCTTTTACTTATATACTTCTCTATATCATGGTGTTGAAATACATTTATAATAATTCAGAATTTACCAGCCTTGTTTCTTGTTGATAATTATCAACTAGGTTGATAATTTATTGACTCAACAAATATCTAATAATAACATCTAAAGTTCACACTTTTATTCATAACTAATGCACAAAAACTTAAATGTGCTCCACTGTTAGCCTATGTGTGATGGCTCTAATCAAAGAGTTGGAAGCTCTGCATAGAGATTAAGAGAAATTCTGAGTAGCATAATGGCTGTTAAAAGCAAAACCAGAGTTCTGACAGTAATGGAAGTTCTGAAGTCAATTATGCCCAGTTCTGGCTTAAAATAATTAAGAATAGGCCGGGCGGTGGTGGCGCATGCCTTTAATCCCAGCACTCGGGAGGCAGAGGCAGGTGGATCTCTGTGAGTTCGAGGCCAGCCTGGTCTACAAGAGCTAGTTCCAGGACAGAAAACAAAAAGCTACAGAGAAACCCTGTCTCGAAAATTAAAAAAAAAAAATTAAGAATACTATAGTTACTTAGAAAATTATTATATTCTGAATGTGTAAATGGAATTAAGAGTTTCAAAGAACTTACCTTTGCATTACTTTACCTAAGGCCCACCTTTTATACTCCTTAAGGAGATTGAGGTCATTTTGTAATTTATACTATAGGGCTTGTCACTGAATTTTAAAGTCATATGAATTGCCTCTCCCTGCTGTTGTGATCCTGTTAATTCATTAACTAGACTGTCAAAATAGTCTCTGTATAGGGATTTTTTGTGATTATAATTTATAATCATTTTTAGGGCTCTCAACATAGTATGAACAGACATATCGTCATACTAGATGATAATACTCTCAAAAACTTATTTAATTTCTGAAACTTGTATGCTCAGAGACACAGGTAAGGGCTTGACACCGAAGGATAATAAATAATGGCTAACTGGCTCTCATTATCCTTTATTAACAGAAACAATAGTTTTTGAAAAATGCTTTTGAGAAATACATGCATTCATGCATGAGTACATTGTATTTATATTATCCTACCCCCTCCCTTCCTCTCTGCAACACCTCTGTATACCCTAATACCATACTCAAGTTTATGACTTCTTTAAATTTTATTCACCCAAACACACACACACACACACACACACACACACACGTATATATGTATATACAACCTACTGAGCCTAAATAATGTTGTCTTATGTATATGAGTTTAGAGTTGGCCATTTGGGCTTGGACTACGTATCAGAAGGTTTTTCTCTGTAAAACAATCCTCCTTCCCTCAAAAGCCATTAAGTTCCTTCAGCTCTTCACCTAGAAGTTAGGTTTCAGGAACTTTTCCTCCCGCTATTTTGGCATGGCATGTCAACGGATGAAGTCTTATACCCATCTTGTGAAGTCAGACATATTGCTGAGATTCAAAGTATGCAATATCTCTGTTATGTTCAGGAGACACTCTCACAGTCATTGTTGCTTTCCTCGTATAATCTGTCTGTACCCTCTTCTGTGATGTTCCTTGAGGCTTACGTATAGGGGTTGTGTATAGCTGTCCCATTTGGGGATGAACAATGATCATTAATTTTCTTCACTTTGGCCAGTTATGTTTTACTCTAATGGCATTCATATGTTGCAAAAAAAAAAGCTTCTTTGATGAAGGGGTGAGTGAAAGTTGTACTTATCTTAGATATGTTAATAAATATTTATAAATCAACTGGATACTATGTTAATTTAGCAATAATAATAATAATAATCTCTTCTCCTCTTAGGTCTATGAATTCCCCAGGCATATGTTCTTCAGTAGGTTTAGTTTCAGGAATAAGTTTACTCCTAACAAGTGGATAGGATTTCAATCATACAGGTATTGTTTACCCCAAAGATACGAGTACTACTCTCAGCATTTTGAGATACCTTACTGAGCTGGTCATTATTGAGCTTGGCTGGCTTTGCAGTCTGGTTAGACTATTGTTGACTCTTTTCCCTTGAGAGCTTGCCCAACCCCTTCCAACTTTTTGAGAGCTAGCCTTCAGGGAGGAAGCTTCCAGGTCAGTACCAGTTGATTTCTTCACCTTTCAAACTAGATCACATGTTTGGTGACATGTTCCTTTCCAGTTCAATGTCCTAATTCATCCAATGCTGTGTTCTTTGATGCTCCAAGATTGAGAACCTCTGTGTTCTCAAGAGCTGAGAATTTGGTTTCCATCAGCTGGCACATGATTTCTCTGTACCAGTTTGTTCTTAGCTCTTCCTGTCAGTCACATCTCATCTTTTCCCATGCTTCTTCCAGTCTTGACTACTGCAGCTCCATATCCTATGAGAGCTTAGTTTTATCAAAAGTTCCTTGTTTTCTTTCCTACTGCCTGTGGGTAGTTATCTCTTGCTTCAATATTAGACTGTTTCATGCAGATAATGCAGTGTATATTTTAAGGTCAACCAAAGAACGTAAAGTGTGATTAACCTACAGTACACTATGGAGGTTTTCAGGGCAGGTTCAGTAGTGGTTTACTGACTAAAATATTTGAGTACTGTATTGAAAGCTCAGCTATCTTCAGGTTAAATTATACAAACCACAGGTTGGAAATAGATGAGGGGAGCAAAGTAGGTGGTTGCCAGGGGTAATTGTGGAATACGTCCAAATAAATCATTAAGTTCAGTGAATTTTGTTTTAAGGATGGTTTCCTGTCAATTAGTCTCAGAGTCATCTCAGCCTAGAGAAGTCTCTGGCTTTGATTTATCTGTTGTTTTATAACCATGCATATTTTACATTTTGTGTTTTGGCTTCACACTGACTTCTGTCGTGGTTTATGCATTTATGTAATCAATAAGATCTTGAAACAAGGGTTTTGTTCTTAATGTCCTACAATGATGATTCTTATTTTCAAACTTAACAAAATGAGTTAGAAGATAATGAGATGCATAAAAAGTTTATTTCCACTAAGATTTATGCAATAATTTCCTTTAAAAATGGACATTTCAAATATGTAACTCTGCAGTGTTTCGAACACCAAAATGGGTTAAGTTAGGTATTCACTTTTAATCATATTCTGTCTGATCTAGATGTGTCAACTAAACACAAACTCCCCGTGAAAGCCATTGTCACCATAGCAACCAGATCACAGTTTCCAATATCTGTGTAATGAAGTGCTGACATGTTTTCAGCACCGGGTGCTAAGTGGAGGCTTGTTTCACTAATTAGGTGGCAAAAGCAATCAATTCCTCCATGATTAACAAAGTCACACACTCTGCAATAGACAAACCTGAAAAACTTTCTTAACTTGTATTTTGTGTTTCAGGGCAGTGAAAAGATAAAAGTCATTTGAAAATTCTTTTATCTAACTAGTAGGTAATTATTGAACCCTCCAGCTCATAACTCTTAGGATGCATTGAATATTAGTCTGTGCTTCTTTGAGGTAAGCTCATGAGACAAGCAGACTCAAAAATGGCTTTCATGAAATTTTTAATCAACTGGATTAGTGATTTAATTCACAGTAAACGGGAAGAACTTAAAATAATTCATATCCTTGGCTAGTCTTGGTTTAGTGACTTGCAAGTGAGAAGGATGGATGGTATAGTGGCTTGTCCTCAGGGGATGTGTTTCTCCTTCCCTTCTCCAGTGCTTCTTCCACTCTAGTTCCTACTTTTCAATGATGGAGACATTTTTATTCTTTGTTAAATCAGAAATCTTAGCTCTTTAATTCTGTCTCATGTTATCCTTTTCAGCAATGTTTTTTTTTAATAAAATTTCAAGGTTGATGATATAAAAAGTAAACAAAAGGGAAATCTATGTATAAGTGCTTTCTTTAGTAATCAAAAATAAAATATCCATTATTGGGTCAAGGATGGATGCTGAGACCAATACCTTCTATTGGCCTTTCTAACGACTTTGGTTGAGTTCATCAGGAAAAAAAATATTTCTAGGTTAAGCATAGTTTCTCAAGCCCTGCTGAAGCCCTATTTACTCAGCACTTTTCACAGAACTTGGGAAGAAAATTATTAATAAAGAAAAGGGTTTACCCTTTCATCATGTTTCAAATCTACCGAAGTCCATGCTCACCAATGCCAAGATGGCCTTAAGTTTATCTATGACAAGAGGTGGAATAAATTCATTAAAAGAGGTATCTGCACTTATTCTTTACAAAGAGTATCATGGATGCTGTTATATTACCTAGATTCATGTTTGGTACCTTATATCATGGATATAATAACGTATGCTAAACTACATACACAGCTCAATTGGGTAGAGAAAATTTGTCTTCAGCTAAAAATCATCATAAACTGTCGTGTTTGTTCTGTTCATGTGATCATGAGTCTCAGACTTCATTAACATGGTTGCTCTGTTAAGAGAGTCAAGTGTTGCCTGGGGTATCAAGGCAATAAAAAGCCACAGAGAAACAATGCATAATTAGTCTTCAACTATATATTGTACCTTAGTGGAAAAGTGTCATGAGCCCATAGGAATCTACATTAGAGATCAACAAATCATTCATTCAGGTTGTAGAATTTGCTCTCTTTTCTCCTATGCTTTGTCCTCCTTTCTTTGATCATAACGAGTGTGACAAGTACTTAGACACGAACATTTAAAAATACCTTTTATCATTTCAATTAATCTGTCTAACTTGAAGAACAAGCTTTCCAATTTTCAAAAAATTAATTGCCTATTGTTCTTAGTGATATATCACATTGGGACGATGAACTGCTACTGCTTTCCATGGGGGAAGAGGGAATCTGAAAGCTTCCTAGACTTTGTCCT